>NC_053025.1:491055031-491171084 GCF_003073215.2 Triticum urartu | reverse complement strand
GGTAGGAAAGGGTAGCAAGGTGGAGTTGCAGCAAGCACTAGCATGTATGGTGGCTAACATACGCAAAAGAGAGCGAGAAGAGAAGCAACGCACGGTCGAGAAGCTAGAAAAGATCAAGAAGTGATCCTGAAACTACTTACACTCAGGCATAACACAAGACCGTGTTCTCTTCCCGGACTCCGCCGAAAAGAGACCATCACGGCAACACACGCGGTTGATTCATTTTAATTAAGTTAAGTGTCAAGTTTTCTACAACCGGATATTAACAAATTCCCATCTGCCCATAACTGCGGGCTCGACTTTTGAAAGTTCAAAACCCTGCAGGGGTGTGCCAACTTAGCCCATCACAAGCTCTCACAGTCAACGAAGGATATTCCTTCTCCCAGGAAGACCCGATCAGACTCGGAATCCCGGTTACAAGACATTTTGACAATGGTAAAACAAGACCAGCAAAGCCACCCGATGTGCCGACAAATCCCGATAGGAGTCGCACGTATCTCGTTCTCAGGGCACACCAGATGGGCAAGACGCCGGGTTGGCATAGACCCTGGTTGCCCAGGGGGCGCCGGACAACGTCCAGTTTGGACCAACACTCGGAGGAGCACTGGCCCGGGGGTTTAAAATAAAGATGACCCTTGAGTCCGCGGAACCCAAGGGAAAAGACTTAGGTGGCAAATGGTAAAACCAAGGTTGGGCCTTGCTGGAGGAGTTTTATTCAAGGCGAACTGTCAAGGGATTCCCATAACACCCAACCGCGTAAGGAACGCAAAATTAAGGAACATAACACCGGTATGACGAAAACTAGGGCGGTAAGAGTGGAACAAAACACCAGGCATAAGGCCGAGCCTTCCACCCTTTACCAAGTATATAGATGCAATAAAGTAAATAAGAGATAATAATGATATCCCAACAATATCCATGTTCCAATAAGGAACAAACTTCATCTTCACCTGCAACTAGCAACGCTATAAGAGGGGTTGAGCAAAAGCGGTAACATAGCCAAACAAGGATTTGATAGGAAGGTGGGTTAGAGGCTTGACATGGCAATATGGGAGGCATGATATAACAAGTGGTAGGTAGCGCGACATAGCGGTAGAACGAACAACTAGCAAGCAAAGATAGAAGTGATTTCGAGGGTATGGTCATCTTGCCTGCAAAGTTCTCAGAGTTGTTGAAAGCTTGATCCTCGTAAGCATTCTCAACAGGTTCCTCGGTCACGTACTCGTCTCCCGATTCTACCTAAGGCAAGAACACAAGCAAAGGACCAACAATCAATCACGGTGCAATGCACAAGCAATATGATGCAATATATGGCATGATATGCAAGATGTGATATGCAATGCATATGCATGCTCCGGAAGGAAAAGGATGAACAAGGCATCAACTTGGCAAAATAAGTATGCCACTAGAAAGATGAGATGATTTCGGTAGAAATCGATATAAAGATCACCGGAAACGGATGCACGGTTTGCAAATGGCGAGCAAAACAAGAATGGCACAATTCTGCGATTAACAGCACGATGCTATCTAGAATGCAACAAGAAACTAAGCTACTGCACCCCAACATATCAACAAGGCATATAGCAGTGATGTACTCAAGATGCTTGACAAAACATGAACACTGAGCTACATCTAAATCACACAAGAGTAGATTCAAACAAGCATGGCAAAAGTGCAAAATATATCAGGTTCACAGACTTGGTGAAAATACTAACATACCAGAAATAACATCAGGAAGCCATGTTTAGAGCAAGCAAACAACATGCTACATGAACATATCATAGCAATACAAGGCATGGCATGAATCTACTAAAAGCATAGAACAAAAGTCCCTTACTGGACATGAGCCAAAAAGGCACAGAAGATATGATGACACCCATGTAAACATAGCAAGTTTTATTAACAGTTTTAGACTTAGCAGAAAACAGAGCATGGCATAAACAGCATCATGAAGACAACTTTGCGAGCTCAAATCACTCATCATAAAGCCTTGAATGACAAAAAAAAGTATACACAGCAAGATGACATGTTCATGAAGCTAACCATGACAAGAGAAGTTTATAACATGCATGGATCACTAGCAACAACCGTGGCAAAATTGATTAACATGTAAACAATCTGCCAGGAACATTTTATAGCAAAAGTAGAGCAAGAACAAGACATGCTAGTGCACTCCATAATTGCAAACAAGGACATGGATGGATAGAGAATAACCATATGTCCAAAACACCCTTACTGAAGATACTCAAAACAAGCATGAATATCACTGTAGCATCAAGTTAACATGGCATCAAAATAACAGCAGGACAAGGACTTAGCAAAAACTTAAGTCCCTGAAATCAGCAACATTGCGGAGGCTACTTTGCATGCTTGTGCTAGTCACCACATAGATCAAAAAATTACATGGCAAGAACCCTTGTAAAGATGGCATGACATAGCTCAAAACACATGTAGAGCTCATTTCCATATGATGCACACATCAAATGCAACAAAAATGACAAATCATCATGAACTGATAAGTGCCACCAGTAAACATTTTATAGCACTCTTGCATCAACGATTTGGGCATCAAGATGAACTCAAACAAGCATGCCACAACGGAATGAAATGAAGAGCATCTCACAATGAACATTTTGATATATCATATGCCAGATTAGAAGCCACGGTCATGGAGATATGATGCTATGAACGGGGTCAACCTGCTCAGATCTAGGGTTCGCATGGATTCCGAGGCGTGACTGGATCTCGCCGGAGAACTCGCCGGGGACGGAGAGGACGGCGGCCGAAGCGCTGGGGCGGCGGATCCGGCCGGCCCGTGGCCGGATCTAGCCGGCGGTCCGCCGGAGTCGAGCGCGCACGGCGAGGCGAGGCGCGGCCGGGCGGCGCGGCGTCGATCCGGTGGTGGCGGGAGGCGCTGGCGGCGGGGCGGCACGGCGAGATGGGCGGCGGCGGCCGGCGGCGGCGGGAAGGTGCGCTCGGGCGGCGAGGAAGTTCGGGCGGCGCTCCGGGCCGGGAGGGCCTGGCTGGGGCCCCACGGGCCGGCGCGCTGGGAGGCGGCGGCGTGCCACGTGGCGGCACGCCAGTGGCTGCGGGCAGCGGCCATGACTCGTTCGGTGCGGGCCGGACGTGTCTGGCGGCGGAGAGGCCTAGATCTAGGGTTGGACTGCACGAAAAATTTGAAGGGAGCACCTATTTATAGGTAGGAGTTGGTAGGAGTGTCCAAATGAGGTGTAGTTTTTGCCCATACGATCGTGATCCGGTGACGGAGGACATGGAAGTGGTTTAGATGGGTTATTGGGCTGTTTTAGAGGGGTGTTGGGCTGCAACACACAAGAGGCCTTTGCGGTTACCCGGTTAACCGTTGGAGCATCAGACCGACTCCAAATGGAACGAAATTTGACAGGCGGTCTACCGGTGCTGTAACAAGGCCACTTGGCAAATCTCGGTCCATTCCGAGAACGTTTAACACCCGCTCATGAAAAGAAACAAGAGGGGGGCACCGGTGCATGTGGGAGTGTCGGATTGCAAAACGGACAACGAGGAAAATGCTCGGATGCATGAGACGAGCATGTATGCAAATGCGATGCACATGATGACATGATATGAAATGCATGACAAAACAAAATTCAAAACGAAGACAAAAACCCAACCACGAAGGGAATCTCGTAACTTAAAGCCGAAAATGGCAAGAGTCGGAGTTACAAATATGGCAAGTTACATCCAAGGTGTTACAAATATGTAGGAACTAATATGAGCATCCAGGTTCCGCTATTGGTTATTGACTGGAGACGTGTCTCGGTCATGTCTACATAGTTCTCGAACCCGTAGGGTTCACACGCTTAACGTTAGGAGACGATCGATATTATGATTTTATGTGTTTTGATGTACCGAAGGTAGTTCGGAGTCCCGGATGTGATCACGGACATGACGAGGAGTCTCGAAATGGTCGAGACATTAAGATTGATATATTGGATGGCTACATTCGGACACCGGAAGGGTTTCGGGTGATCTCGGAGAAAACCGGAGTGCCAGAGGGGTTACCGGATCCCCCCGGGACTAATGGGCCTTAATGGGCCCTAGTGGAGAGAGAGGGGCCAGCCAGGGCAGGCCGTGCGCCCCCTCCCCTTGAGTCCAAATAGGACAAGGAAGGGGGGCGGCGCCTCTCGTGGATCTAAGACTGACAGTAGAATGGGGGGTAGGTATGAGGAGGCAAGATCCTAGCTATGGAGTAGTTGTACACACGAGTTTTACGAGTTCAGGCCCTTCTCGGAGGAAGTAACAGCCCTACGTCTCGGTGCCCTGAGGCGGTCGATTGGATTATATGTGTGGGTGTGAGTTTACAAAAGTGTGAACCCCTGTCCCAGAGGAGGGAGGTGGCTTATATAGAGTGCGCCAGGACCCCAGCTCGCCTCCGTTACACAGGGTTCAATGCTCATAAAGGAAAGGCGTTACTGGTAACGTCTACAGTAAAATGTCATAAATGCTCATAATGCTATGGTTTAAGTCCTAACTGTTGCAGAGTGGAGGGTTCCTCATCTTCTGGTGGTCGAGTGTCTTCAAGATGGTCGAGTGAGCGCATCTCCACGGTAGAGTGGATGATGATTTCTCTTCGACTGCTTCTGATTCTTTGTAAAGATGTCCTTGGGGAGGGTATGCTGGATAGGTCCATGACCCTACCCTAGGTACATAGCTTCATCATTAGCCCCCGAATGGATCAGGGTTTGAGTGAGGAAGGGGTTGAGAACACTTCCGACCCACTCTTTGCGCTATGAATATGCCTTGTCCTGAAACAATGAGTTGAGGAGATGACATCGACTCCTTTCTCAATCGCCTTGGTCCATTCTTGGTTGTTGTCGAGTGAACTTTCATGGTAGAATTCTGAATGATGATGTAGAGGGTGTTTGTCTTCAGTCTGACAGGTTGTTCTGCTCTCCGCGGATCTCGCGGGATTCAAATTTTCGGAAGTGCGCCAGACGAGAGGGACCGAGGTTATCAGGACGGATTAGGCAAGTCTCCTCGATCCCTGCACCACCTTTTTCGCCACGTACTGCGCGCGCGACTGTTGCGGGATTTGTTTAGATCGCTTGGGTCCACCAGTCAGCCACTCGGTGGAAGGCCTTATAAAAGGTTTCGGGCCAGGCCTCTGCTCCGCACGCTCCCATTCTCTCTTCTCTTTCTCCCGATCCCTCCGCCACTCTCGCTTCCGCCTCGTTGCCGGACCTCTGCTCGAGCTTGATCCGCCACCATGGGGAAGGATAAGACGGCGGCGCTGGAACGCGCGAAGAAGGCGACCACGAAGGCGAAGGGCAAGCGGACCAGCCGGGGCGGATCCTCGTTGAGGTCCGGCCTGCCGGCGGGCTGGATCCAGGGCGACTGGATCCGCTCGGCAATCACGCAGGACGACCTCGACGACCTGGTGGAGGGGGGATTGATCCCTCACAAGTCGGCTCGGCTCCCAGGGGATGAAACCGAGCCGCAGCCTAGAGAGGGTGAGTGTGTCCTCCTCGCAACCCACATAGATCGCAGATTCTCACTGCCTCCCCACCCTTTCTTCTGGGGTTTTTTGAACTTCTTTGGGGCTCAGCTCCACCATTTCACTCCGAACACCATAGTCTATCTGGCCGCTTTCGTGTCCATGTGCGAAAACTTCTTGGGCTGTCGACCGCACTGGGGGCTTTTCAAACACATCTTCACTTGCCGTTCCTAGACGGTCAAAAGGCCAAGTCGAGTGACGAGAGGACGCGGGTGATCCAGATGTGCGGCGGTCTGGGGATCCAGATGAGGAGCAAGAGTACTTTCCCAGCGATGATCCTTCCTGACTCGGTCCGGGGCTGGCAGTCGACTTAGTTTTATTGCAAGGATCTGCCAACCCCTGGCCAGTCGACTGGACTTCCTCCTTTTTCCTTGGCTCGAGTGGAGAAGCCTGCTCCCCTGAAGGTAGTTCGAGAAGAGAAGGCGCAGGTCAAGGAGCTGGTTGAACAGGTCGTCCAGCTTGTCCGCGACGGAGTGACCGGGATGGATCTGCTGGAGGTCTTTCTCGGTCGACGCATCCAACCTCTTCAGGCGCGCGATCATCCGATGTGGATGTACTCTGGGCTCGAGGATACCACCCGGATCCACCCGGAGGAGGTTAGTGAGGATATCTTGGAGAACTGGTTGAGGGGAATCACTGGCAACAAAGACAACCCTCGGGGATCCAGGAGGGTGATTCCATTCGACAACTCGCACCAGCCGGAGCATGTATATTTCTGTTTTATCAAGTATCTTTCTGATTCACCACGTGATGTCCCGTTTGTGGTCGACTGAATGTCTTTTGATTGTTACCCTTTCAGGCCCTCATTGGAATGTACTCGATGCCCAACGGAGTGCAGGACCCAGGCGCTGAAGAAGAAGGGAGCGGGGGCGAGAGCTGCGAGGAGCATTCGGAAGCCGAGGAGGACGAGGAGAGCGATGCATCGACCGATGAGGAAGAAGTCGACTCGCCTCCTCACAGGGAGATGAGGTCCAAGCACACTCATGACCCGGAACGCGCTCCAGACTTGGTGGCTGTGCCGATCGGGCAATCCTCGAAGCGCCCCAAGACGTCTTCCCCGACGCCGACTGAGAAGCCTCCAAAGCAATCCAAGGTCGCGCCGCTTCCAGCGCCGAAAGTGCCAAAAGCCATCTCTTCCAAACTGCACAAAGCTTTGCCTCGGATCAAAGTGACCGTTCCTACTATCTCCGGGTAACCATTTGACTTGCCCTTTATGTGGATTCGATTAACTGGGTGTAACCGATTGAATGCGGGCCTTTGCAGTGCTGCTACGTCAGGGACCTCTTCGTACCAGTACCGGGACGAGGAAATGGAGGATGCGGTAACCTCTAACCCAGGTATGAACTCTTGCGATTTCAATTCTTGATCCTTTTAGGGTTGAGTGGTTCACTTGGGGTTGAATGTTCTGTCTTGCAGCTCCACCCAACATCATTGACCTTCCGGATGACGACGAAGATGTGGCTCCTAAGCCTAGGAAGAGCAAGAAGGTAACAGCTGGCAGGGTGGCTCGGCAAGAACCAATTGCAACGCCTCCCGTCTGTCAAGCTGAAGACGCGGGCAGGGCCACTGTGATATTTGCTGCACCCTTGCCGAGTGGGCATCCCACGCGGTCGACCGCGCCTGTGGTTCCTTCAACCATCCAACTCCACACCACGGAGCCTCAAGCAGCCGCACCTGGGTCGTCTGCACATTTTTTCACCAGCTACCCCGTCCCAGACAACTAGTCGGAAGCGGCTGCGGAAGCCATCCGACAGGCTGATATGATGATGGAGCGGGTGAAGATAGTGCACGAGAGCAGTCAGACTGCCTACGACGCTAGTGCCGCCCTTCGGGCCAACGTCCAGGTGAGTAGACTTTCTGACTGTTTTTGTTCTCGAAAAATCTTCTTCTGCACAATCTCCTGTTGTTCGCGTTGAATTAGAGCACCCACTGGGTGTTGCTGTCGTTTTTGGTAGTTTCGCTCTTCCACTCGGTCTGGGCGAGTGGGATCAGAACCGGTGGGGGCACGCCAAGTGCACCCACTGGGTGTAGTCCCCGAGACCGCGGTCGACTGCTGGCAGTCGACTGTGGTCTGAGTTCTTCTTTCTTGACGGCGCAATTGTTCTTTCTCTCTCTTTTTTACTCCTTGCACTCGACTCCGGCGGGCTGGTCAAGTGGGATCAGAACCGGTGGGGGAACGCCAAGTGCACCCACTGGGTGTAGTCCCCGAGACCGCGGTTGACTGCTGGCAGTCGACTGGGGTCTGAACAGCTTGTTGTCCACTTCTTTAGGTTTTATTCACTCGGAAATGAACTGCCTTCGAACCTATCGATTGATCTGTCTCTTGCCTCCTGCAGAAGTCTTGTACTCTTATCTCCAAGTTTGCCGAACTCGAAGAGAAGCAGAGGCAACTCAACTTAGACTTGGAATTGGCTCAGCAAAATCTGAAAAAAGCTCAAGACGAGGCCACCGGTATGGAAGGTAACTGATTGCCGACTGAACTTCAATATATCTCTTTGATCTCTTTTTTGATTCGATTATTTCTTTTGTAGATAAAATGAAGTTGGCTCTGGACAAGAAGGACTCGGACCTCGCCGCCGTGCAAAAAGCAGCCCAAGACAAAACCGTTCTCGCAGACAAGAAGCTTGCTTCAGTCGAACGCTTGAAGGAGAGGTGACTAGACTGACATCTTGTCTTAATGAAGCTAACTGCGAAGTGACCAGCCTGAAGAAGGATAAGGTCGTCCTGAACAAAAAGTTGGAGTCTGCGATCCGCAAGAGGAATGACACAGAAGCATATCTGAGGACCCTCGCCAAGAAGCTTTATCTCGTGTTGGGAGGTATTTCTTTTAATCCGACTGTGTTGATGCTTGCCATCGGATTTTGCTCGGTTGATTGAACTGACTTTTGGCTGCAGAACTCTGTCAAGACTTTGACGAAGAAACTGGAAGGGTCGAGATGGGTCTGGACCCTATCGCTTCCCCGGTCTGCGACGGGACTGCGATGAACGTGCTCCGACTGGAGTCCCGTATCGCCAGCGGCACAAGCTACCTCGCACGCCTGAAGGAGGTTGTCTCTCGAATCGACTCGACGCTTTGGCCGGGGGCAACGCTTCAGAATGATCTGGAATCTCTGATGACTCGACTGAACGAGATCCCTGACCGAGTGCAAGAATGGAAGAAATCCTCCGCCCGGTGTGGTGCTGATGTGGCGCTGTCCCTGGTGCGAGTCCCTTGCAAGGAGGCTCGTGAAGACAAGCTGGCTGCGATCAAAGTCGCTAACACCAAAAAGCACGAATTCCAGTCCTTCATGGAGACTTTCATTGCTCCCGCCACTCGGATCGCTGATGGGATTGATCTGGACTCATTCGTGAAGCCTGCCAGCCCTCCTCCGGCCGAGTGAACAATCTTATGAAACTTGGGTACGCTTTAAATTTGCCTCGGAATGCTGAGTGGTTTCTGTAACCGTTAAACTCCTTCGGGCTTGGTGCCCGAATACCTTTGATTCGCTGCTTGGAACCTTTTAGTATTTATCTGAATTTGGTTTATCTCCGAATGTGCTTGTGTTTGCCTTCGGATGGACTTTGCCTGCTGCACCTCTTCGTCCTTGCGGATAGGGATGGAGCAGACGTTGTATTTGTGCCGCAGCTCCGAAGGAGAAGGTGGCAGTCGACCTGCACCTCATCGTCCTTGCGGATAAGGATGGAGTGGACGTTGTATTTTGCCGCAGCTCCGAAGGAGAAGGTTGCAGTCAACCTGCACCTTGTCGTCCTTGCGGATAGGGATGGAGCGGACGTTGTATTTGTGCCGCAGCTCCGAAGGAGAAGGTTGCAGTCGACCTGCACCTCGTCGTCCTTGCGGATAGGGATGGAGCGGACGTTGTATTTGTGCCGCAGCTCCGAAGGAGAAGGTTGCAGTCGACCTGCACCTCGTCGTCCTTGCGGATATGAATGGGTCTCAAACTTAGGCGAGTACTGGACTGCAGTTAAGCCCCCGAGTGGGAGGATTGCTCTCCACTCGGTAGGATTTTTCCAAACTTAGGCGAGTGCTGGACTGCCGTTAAGCCTCTTAGTGAGAGAACTTAGGCGAGTGCTCGACTGCAGCTAAGCCTCTGAGTGGGAGGACTGCTCTCCACTCGGTAGGGTTTTTTCAAACTTAGGCGAGTGCTGGACTGCCGTTAAGTCTCTTAGTGAGAGAACTTAGGCGAGTGCTCGACTGCAGCTAAGCCCCCGAGTGGGAGGACTGCTCTCCACTCGGTAGGGTTTTTTCAAACTTAGGCGAGTGCTGGACTGCTGTTAAGTCTCTTAGTGAGAGAACTTAGGCGAGTGCTCGACTGCAGCTAAGCCCCCGAGTGGGAGGACAACTCTCCACTCGGTAGGATTTTTTCAAACTTAGGCGAGTGTTGGACTACCGTTAAGCTTCTTAGTGAGAGAACTTAGGCGAGTGCTCGACTGCAGCTAAGCCCCCGAGTGGGAGGATTTCTCTCCACTCGGTAGGATTTTTTCAAACTTAGGCGAGTGCTGGACTGCCGTTAAGCCTCTTAGTGAGAGAACTTAGGCGAGTGCTCAACTGCAGCTAAGCCCCCGAGTGGGAGGATTGCTCTCCACTCGGTAGGATTTTTTCGAACTTAGGCGGAACGGATTCGCGACTAAGCCCACCCACTGGGGGATTTCAGGAGTAAATAAGAACAACACAATCGAATGAGAGAACCGTAAGCTCTTGTCTTTGATAAACGAACTACAAAAGGTGTTGCTTATTACATTCTATTCAAACGAGTGTTTAAGTATAAAAGGGGCGGAGCAGCTCCGCGTTCCAAGCCCGTGGCTCGTGTTTCTGATGCTCGATACTGTAAAGATGGTATGCTCCGTTGTGGAGAACTTTGGTGACGATGAAGGGGCCTTCCCAAGTTGGAGCGAGCTTGTGTGGTTTCTGCTGATCCACTCGAAGAACCAAGTCTCCTTCTTGAAAGGCCCGACCCCTCACATTCCTGGCGTGGAATCGACGCAAATCTTGCTGATAAATGGTCGAGCGGATCAAGGCCATCTCTCTTTCCTCCTCTAAGAGATCGACTGAATCTTACCGGGCCTGCTCTGCTTCTACTTCGAAGAAGAGTTCAACTCGGGGTGCGTTGTGGAGCAAGTCACTTGGCAGAACAGCTTCGGCTCCATAGACTAAGAAGAAAGGAGTTCTTCCAGTCGACCGATTAGGAGTTGTCCTTAAACCCCATAGAACTGATGGAAGTTCATCAACCCAAGCACCTGCTGCGTGTTTGAGATCACACATCAGTCGGGGCTTCAGTCCTTTGAGAATTAGGCCATTGGCTCTTTCTGCTTGTCCGTTCGACTGCAGGTGAGCAACAGAAGCATAGTCGACTCGAGTGCCCTGAGAGGCGCAGAAAATTCTGAACTCATCGGAATCGAAGTTCAATCTGTTGTCCGTGATGATGCTGTGTGGGACTCCATATCTGAATGTCAATTCTCTGATAAAACTGATAGCGGTGCTAGTGTCAAGGTTCTTGATAGGTTTGGCTTCGATCCATTTGGTAAACTTGTCGAATGCAACGAGCATGTGAGTGAAGCCGCTTTTGCCGGTCCTCAACGGTCCAACCATATCCAGTCCCCAAACAGCGAAGGGCCAGATGAGAGGAATGGTCTTCAGGGCCGACGCTGTCTTGTGAGACATATCGGAGTAAAATTGGCAGCCTTCACATCTGTCGACTATATCTTTCGCCATCTCATTTGCTCGTGGCCAATAGAATCCAGCTCGGTATCCTTTAGCCACGATGGTCCGAGAGGACGCATGGTGGCCACAGGTCCCCGAGTGGATGTCATTGAGGATCATTCGGCCTTCTTCTGGTGTTATGCACTTCTGACCGACTCCAGTCACACTTTCTCTAAACAGCTGCCCTCTTATCACAGTAAAAGCTTTAGATCGACGGACGATCTATCGAGCTTCTTCCTCATCCTCTGGGAGCTCTTTCCTGAGGATGTACGCAATGTAGGGCACCGTCCAGTCGGGAGTAATGGCCAGAACCTCCATGATTAGGTCGACCACAGCTGGGACCTCGACTTCAGTCGGATCCGCGGCGCTCTTGGGTTGTGGGGGTTCTTCAGTGAAAGGGTCTTCCTGAACTGTCGGCGTGTGAATATGCTCCAAGAACACATTGCTGGGAATGGCTTCTCTCTTGGAACCTATCTTTGCCAATTCAGCGGCTGCTTGATTTTTCAATCGGGGGATGTGGTGGAGTTCTAACCCCTAGAACATCTTCTCAAGCTTTCTCACCGCGTTGCAGTAACCAGTCAAGGCTGGGCTTCTGATGTCCCACTCCTTCATCACTTGATTAACTACCAAATCCGAGTCGCCATAGACCATGAGGCGACGGACGCCGAGTGAGATGGCCATGCGAACCCATACAGGAGTGTTGGAAATATGCCCTAGAGGCAATAATAAAAGCATTATTATTATATTTCCTTGTTCATGATAATTGTCTTTTATTCATGCTATAATTGTGTTATCCGGAAATCGTAATACATGTGTGAATAATAGACACCAACATGTCCCTAGTAAGCCTCTAGTTGACTAGCTCGTTGATCAACAGATAGTCATGGTTTCCTGACTATGGACATTGGATGTCATTGATAACGGGATCACATCATTAGGAGAATGATGTGATGGACAATACCCAATCCTAAACATAGCATAAGATCGTATAGTTCGTTTGCTAGAGTTTTCCAATGTCAAGTATCTTTTCCTTAGACCATGAGATCGTGTAACTCCCGGATACCGTAGGAGTGTTTTGGGTGTACCAAACTTCACAACGTAACTGGGTGACTATAAAGGTATACTACGGGTATCTCCGAAAGTGTCTGTTGGGTTGACACGGATCAAGACTGGGATTTGTCACTCCGTATGACGGAGAGGTATCACTGGGCCCACTCGGTAATGCATCATCATAATGAGCTCAAAGTGACCAAGTGTCTGGTCACGGGATCATGCATTACAGTACGAGTAAAGTGACTTGCCGGTAACGAAATTGAATGAGGTATTGGGATACCGACGATCGGATCTCGGGCAAGTAACATACCGATTGACAAAGGGAATTGTATACGGGGTTGCTTGAATCCTCGACATCGTGGTTCATCCGATGAGATCATCAAGGAGCATGTGGGAGCCAACATGGGTATCCAGATCCCGCTGTTGGTTATTGACCGGAGAGCGATCTCAGTCATGTCTACATGTCTCCCGAGCCCGTAGGGTCTACACACTTAAGGTTCGGTGACGCTAGGGTTGTAGGGATATGTATATGCAGAAACCCGAATGTTGTTCGGAGTCCCGGATGTCACGAGGAGTTCCGGAATGGTCCAGAGGTAAAGAATTATATATAGGAAGTGCTATTTCGGCCATCGGGACAAGTTTCGGGGTCACCGGGATTGTACCGGGACCACCGGAAGGGTCCCGGGGGTCCACAGGGTGGGGTCACCTGCCCCCGGGGGCCACATGGGCTGTAGGGGGTGCGCCTTGGCCCATATGGGCCAAGGGCACCAGCCCCAAGAGGCCCATGCGCCAAGAGATAAGGAAGGGAAGAGTCCCAAAAGGGGAAGTCACCTCCTAGGTGCCTTGGGGAGGAGGGATTCCTCCCTTGGCCGCCGCCCCCTAGGAGATTGGATCTCCTAGGGCCGGCGCCCCCCCTAGGCTCCCTATATATAGTGGGGGAAGGAGGGCCTCTCAATCCACGCCTTTGGTGCCTCCCTCTCCCTCTCCAACACATCCTCCTCCTCCATAGTGCTTGGCGAAGCCCTGCCGGAGTACTGCAGCTCCACCACCACCACGCCGTCGTGCTGCTGTTGGAGCCATCTTCCTCAACCTCTCCTTCCCCCTTGCTGGATCAAGAAGAAGGAGACGTTACGCTGACCGTACGTGTGTTGAACGCGGAGGTGCCGTCCGTTCGGCGCTAGGATCTTCGGTGATTTGGATCACATCGAGTACGCCTTCCTCATCCCCGTTCTTTGAATGCTTCCGCGCGTGATCTACAAAGGTATGTAGATGCAATCCGATCACTCATTGCTAGATGAACTCCTAGATGGATCTTGGTGAAACCATAGGAAAATTTTGTTTTCTGCAACGTTCCCCAACAGTGGCATCATGAGCTAGGTCTATGCGTAGTTTCTATGCATGAGTAGAACACAAAGTAGTTGTGGGCGTTGATATTGTTCAATATGCTTACCGTTACTAGTCCAATCTTGATTCGGTGGCATTGTGGGATGAAGCGGCCCGGACCGACCTTACACGTACTCTTACGTGAGACTGGTTCCACCGACTGACATGCACTAGTTGCATAAGGTGGCTAGCGGGTGTCTGTCTCTCCCACTTTAGTCGGATCGGATTCGATGAAAAGGGTCCTTATGAAGGGTAAATAGCAATTGGCATATCACGTTGTGGTTTTTGCGTAGGTAAGAAACGTTCTTGCTAGAAACCCATAGCAGCCACGTAAAACATGTAAACAACAATTAGAGGACGTCTAACTTGTTTTTGCAGGGTATGCTATGTGATGTGATATGGCCAAGAAGAATGTGATGAATGATATGTGATGTATGAGATTGATCATGTTCTTGTAATAGGAATCACGACTTGCATGTCGATGAGTATGACAACCGGCAGGAGCCATAGGAGTTGTCTTTATTTATTATATGACCTGCGTGTCATTGAACAACGCCATGTAATTACTTTACTTTATTGCTAACCGTTAGCTGTAGTAGTAGAAGTAATAGTTGGCGAGACAACTTCATGAAGACACGATGATGGAGATCATGATGATGGAGATCATGGTGTCATGCCGGTGACGATGATGATCATGGAGCCCCGAAGATGGAGATCAAAAGGAGCAATATGATATTGGCCATATCATGTCACTATTTGATTGCATGTGATGTTTATCATGTTTTTTTGCATCTTGTTTACTTAGAACGACGGTAGTAAATAAGATGATCCCTCATAATAATTTCAAGAAAGTGTTCCCCCTAACTGTGCACCGTTGCGAAAGTTCATCGTTTCGAAGCACCACGTGATGATCGGGTGTGATAGATTCTTACGTTCGAATACAACGGGTGTTGACGAGCCTAGCATGTACAGACATGGCCTCGGAACGCATGCGAAACACTTAGGTTAACTTGACGAGCCTAGAATGTACAGACATGGCCTCGGAACACAAGAGACCGAAAGGTCGAGCATGAGTCGTATAGAAGATACGATCAACATGAAGATGTTCACCGATGTTGACTAGTCCGTCTCACGTGATGATCGGACACGGCCTAGTTGACTCGGATCATGTAATCACTTAGATGACTGGAGGGATGTCTATCTGAGTGGGAGTTCATAAGATGAACTTAATTATCCTGAACATAGTCAAAAGGTCTTCGCAAATTATGTCGTAGCTCACGCTTCAGTTCTACTGTTTAGATATGTTCCTAGAGAAAATTTAGTTGAAGATTGATAGTAGTAATTATGCGGACTAGGTCCGTAAACTAAGGTTTGTCCTCATTGCTTCATAGAAGGCTTATGTCCTTAATGCACCGCTCAGTGTGCTGAACCTCGAACGTTGTCTATGGATGTTGCGAACATCTGACATACACATTTTGATAACTACGTGATAGTTCAGTTAAACGGCTTAGAGTTGAGGCACCGAAGACGTTTTGAAACGTCGCGAAACATATGAGATGTTTCGAGGGCTGAAATTGGGATTTCAGGCTCGTGCCCACGTCAAGAGGTATAAGACCTCCGACGATTTTCTTAGCCTGCAAACTAAGGGATAAAAGCTCAATTGTTGAACTTGTGCTCAGATTGTTTGAGTACAACAATCGCTTGAATTGAGTGGGAGTTGATCTTCCAGATGAAATCGTGATGGTTCTCCGAAGTCATTACCACCAAGCTGCTTGAGCTTCGTGATGAACTATAATATATCAGGGACATATATGATGATCCTTGAGATATTCGCGATGTTTGACACCACAAAAATAGAAATCAAGAAGGAGCATCAATTGTTGATGGTTAGTGAAACCACTAGTTTCAAGAAGGGCAAGGGCAAGAAGGGATACTTCATGAAACGGCAATTCAGCTGCTGCTCTAGTGAAGAAACCCAAGGTTGAACCCAAACCCGAGACTAAGTGCTTCTGTAATAAGAGGAACAACCACTCGAGCAGAATTACCCTAGATACTTGGTAGATGAGAAGGCTGGCAAAGTCAATAGAAGTATATTGGATATACATTGTGTTGATGTGTACTTTACTAGTACTCCTAGTAGCACCAGGGTATTAGATACCTGTTCGGTTGCTAAGTGTTAGTAACTCAAAATAAAAGCTACGGAATAAACGGAGACTAGCTGAAGTTGAGCTGACGATATGTGTTGGAAGTGTTTCCAAGGTTGATATGATCAAGCATCGCATGCTCCTCTACCATTGAGATTGGTATTAAAACCTAAATAATTGTTATTTGGTGTTTGCGTTGAGCATAGACATGATTGGATTATGTCTATCGCGATACGGTTATTCATTTAAGGAGAATAATGGTTGCTCTGTTTATTTGAATAATACCTTCAATGGTCTTACGCCTAAAATGAATGGTTTATTGAATCTCGATCGTAGTGATACACATGTTCATGCAAAAGATATAGGATAGTAATGATAGTACCACCTACTTGTGGCACTGCCACTTAAGTCATATCGGTATAAAACGCATGAAGAAGTTCCATGTTGATGGATCTTTGGGCTCACTCATTTTTGAAAGGATTGAGACATGCGAACCATGTTTGTTGGTAGATATGCATACAGATCGTTTGGACTCACTTGATTTTGAATCACTTGAGACATGCAAATCATACCACATGGGCAAGATGACTGAAAGCCTCGTTTTCAGTAAAATGGAACTAGAAAGCAACTTGTTGGAAGTAATACATTTTGATGTGTGCAGTCCAATGAGTGCTGAGGCGTGTAGTGGATATCGTTATGTTCTTACTTCACAGATGATTTGAGTAGATGTTGAGTATATTTACTTGATGAATCACGAGTCTGAATTATTGAAAGGTTCAAGTAATTTCAGGGTGAAGTTGAAAGATCGTCGTGACAAGAGGATAAAAGATCTATGATATGATCATAGAGATGAATATCTGAATTACGAGTTTGGCACAGAATTAAGACGTTGTGGAAATTGTTTCATGACTAATACAGCCTGGAACACCATAGTGTGATGGTGTGTCCGAACATCATAACTGCACCCTATTGGATATGATGCATACCATGATGTCTCTTATCAAATTACCACAATAGTTTATGGGTTAGGCATTAGAGACAACCACATTCACTTTAAAAGGGGCACCACGTAATTCCGATGAGATGACACCGTATGAACTATGGTTTAGGGAAACCTAAGCTGTCATTTCTTATAGGTTTGGGGCTGCGACGCTTATGTGAAAAAGTTTCAGGCTAATAAGTTCGAACCCAAAGCGGATAAATGCATCTTCATAGGATACCCAAAATAGTTGGGTATACCTCCTGTCTCAGATCCGAAAGCAATAAGAGATTGTTTCTAGAATCGGGTCCTTTCTCGAGGAAAAGTTTCTCTCGAAAGAATTGAGTGGGAGGATGGTGGAGACTTGATGAGGTTATTGAACTGTCTCTTCAACTAGTGTGTGGCAGGGCACAGGGAGTTGTTCCTGTGGCACCTACACCGATTGAAGTGGAAGCTTATGATAGTGATCATGAAACTTCAGATCAAGTCACTACCAAACCTCGTGGGATGACAAGGATACGTACTACTTCAGAGTGGTACGTAATCCTGTCTTGGAAGTCATGTTGCTAGACAACAATGAACCTACGAGCTATGGAGAAGCGATGGTGGGCCCGGATTCCGATAAATGGCTCGAGGCCATAAAATCCGAGAGAGGATCCATGTATGAAAACAAAGTGTAGACTTTGGCAGAACAGCTCGATGGTCGTAAGGCTGTTGAGTGCAGATGGATTTTAAAAGGAAGACAGACAATGATGGTAAGTATCACCATTAAGAAAGCTCGACTTGTCGTTAAGATGTTTTCCGACAAGTTCAAGGAGTTGACTACGATGAGACTTTCTCACTCGTAGCGATGCTAAGAGGCTGTTGGAATTATATTAGCGATTACTGCTTATTTATGAAATCTTGCAGATAGGATGTCAAAAACATTGTTTCCTCGATGATTTTCTTGAGGAAAGGTTGTATGTGATACAACCGGAAGGTTTTGTCAATCCTGAAAGATGCTAATAAGTATGTAAAGCTCCAGCAATCCTTCTAAGGACTGGAGTAAGCATCTCGGAGTTGGAATGTATGCTTTGATGAGATGATCAAAGATTTTGGGTGTATACAAAGTTTATGAGAAACTTGTATTTCCAAAGAAGTGAGTGGGAGCACTATAGAATTTCTGATGAATATATGTTGTTGACATATTGTTGATCAGAAATGACGTAGAATTTCTGGAAAGCATATAGGGTTATTTGGAAAGTGTTTTTCAATGGAAAGCCTGGATTAAGCTACTTGAACATTGAGCATCAAGATCTATAAGGATAGATCAAAACGCTTAATGGTACTTTCAAATGAGCACATACCTTGACATGATCTTGAAGGTGTTCAAGATGGATCAGTCAAAGAAGGAGTTCTTGCCTGAGTTGTAAGGTATGAAGTTAAGACTTAAAGCTCGACCACGGCAGAATAGAGAGAAAGGACGAAGGTCGTCCCCTATGCTTAAGACATAGGCTCTACAGTATGCTATGCTGTGTACCGCACCTGAAATGTGCCTTGCCATGAGTCATTCAAGGGGTACAAGAGTGATCTAAGAATGGATCACAGGACAGCGGTCAAAGTTATCCTTAGTAACTAGTGGACTAAGGAATTTTCTCGATTATGGAGGTGGTAAAAGAGTTCGTCGTAAAGGGTTACGCCGATGCAAACTTTGACACTAATCCAGATTATTCTGAGTAGTAAACTGGATTCGTATAGTAGAACAGTTATTTGGAATAGCTCCAAATGTAGCGTAGTAGTTGCATCTACAAGATGACATAAGAAATTTGCGGAGTACATACGGATGTGAAAGATTCAGACCCGTTGACTATAACATCTCTCACAAGCATAACATGATCAAACCCAGAACTCATCGAGTGTTAATCACATGGTAATGTGAACTAGATTATTGACTCTAGTAAACTCTTGGGTGTTAGTCACATGGGGATGTGACCTTGAGTGTTAATCACATATCGATGTGAACTGGATTATTGACTCTAGTGCAAGTGGGAGACTGTTGGAAATATGCCCTAGAGGCAATAATAAAAGCATTATCATTATATTTCCTTGTTCATGATAATTGTCTTTTATTCATGCTATAATTGTGTTATCCGGAAATCGTAATACATGTGTGAATCACATAGACCACAACACGTCCCTAGTGAACCTCTAGTTGACTAGCTCGTTGATCAAAAGATAGTCATGGTTTCCCTGACTATGGACATTGGATGTCATTGATAACGGGATCACATCATTAGGAGAATGATGTGATGGACAAGACCCAATCCTAAACATAGCATAAGATCGTATGGTTCGTTTGCTAGAGTTTTCCAATGTCAAGTATCTTTTCCTTAGACCATGAGATCGTGTAACTCCCGGATACCGTAGGAGTGCTTTGGGTGTACCAAACGTCACAACGTAACTGGGTGACTATAAAGGTATACTACGGGTATCTCCGAAAGTGTCTGTTGGGTTGACACGGATCAAGACTGGGATTTGTCACTCCGTATGACGGAGAGGTATCACTGGGCCCACTCGGTAATGCATCATCATAATGAGCTCAAAGTGACCAAGTGTCTGGTCACAGGATCATGCATTACAGTACGAGTAAAGTGACTTGCCGGTAACGAGATTGAACGAGGTATTGGGATACCGACGATCGAATCTCGGGCAAGTAACATACCGATTGACAAAGGGAATTGTATACGGGGTTGCTTGAATCCTCGACATCATGGTTCATCCGATGAGATCATCAAGGAGCATGTGGGAGCCAACATGGGTATCCAGATCCCGCTGTTGGTTATTGACCGGAGAGCGATCTCGGTCATGTCTACATGTCTCCCGAACCCGTAGGGTCTACACACTTAAGGTTCGGTGATGCTAGGGTTGTAGGGATATATATATGCAGTAACCCGAATGTTGTTCGGAGTCCCGGATGAGATCCCCGACGTCACGAGGAGTTCCGGAATGGTCCAGAGGTAAAGAATTATATATAGGAAGTGCTATTTCGGCCATCGGGACAAGTCTCGGGGTCACCGGGATTGTACCGGGACCACCGGAAGGGTCCCGGGGGTCCACCGGGTGGGGCCACCTGCCCCCGGGGGCCACATGGGCTGTAGGGGGTGCGCCTTGGCCCATATGGGCCAAGGGCACCAGCTGCAAGAGGCCCATGCGCCAAGAGATAAGGAAGGGAAGAGTCCCAAAAGGGGAAGTCACCTCCTAGGTGCCTTGGGGAGGAGGGATTCCTCCCTTGGCCGCCGGCCCCCTAGGAGATTGGATCTCCTAGGGCCGGCGCCCCCTAGGCTCCCTATATATAGTGGGGGAAGGAGGGCCTCTCAATCCACGCCTTTGGTGCCTCCCTCTCCCTCTCCAACACATCCTCCTCCTCCATAGTGCTTGGCGAAGCCCTGCCGGAGTACTGCAGCTCCACCACCACCACGCCGTCGTGCTACTGTTGGAGCCATCTTCCTCAACCTCTCCTTACCCCTTGCTGGATCAAGAAGAAGGAGACGTTACGCTGACCGTACGTGTGTTGAACGTGGAGGTGCTGTCCGTTCGGCGCTAGGATCTCCGGTGATTTGGATCACGTTGAGTACGCCTTCCTCATCCCCGTTCTTTGAACGCTTCCGCGCGTGATCTACAAAGGTATGTAGATGAAATCCGATCACTCTTTGCTAGATGAACTCCTAGATGGATCTTGGTGAAACCGTAGGAAAATTTTGTTTTCCGCAACGTTCCCCAACAAGGAGCGCTTCATACTCTGCTTCATTGTTGGAGGAATCAAAGTGAATTTGGAGGACATATCTGAGCTTGTCTCCTCGAGGGGATACCAGAACTACTCCAGCACCAGAACCGTTCAACATCTTGGATCCGTCAAAGAACATGGTCCAGTGCTCAGAGTGAACTTGAGTCGGCAGTTGCTGTTCGATCCACTCGGTGAGGAAATCTGCTATTGCTTGGGACTTGATAGCTTTCTTTGCCTCAAAATTGATATCTAAGGGAAGGAGTTCAATCGCCCATTTTGCCACTCGACCAGTTGCATCCCTGTTGTGCAGAATCTCTGACAATGGAGCGTCGCTGACGACTGTAACAGAGTGATCTAAGAAGTAGTGTGCAACCTTCTTCGTGGTCATGTAAATTCCATAGACAAGCTTCTGATAGTGAGGATATCTCTGCTTTGACGGGGTCAGGACTTCAGAAATATAATAAACTGGGCGTTGAACTTTGTACGCTTTTCCTTCTTCTTCCCGCTCGACCATAAGTACTGTACTGACGACTTGTCCAGTGGCTGCTATATAAAGCAAAAGAGGCTCTTTGCTGATTGGAGCAGCAAGCACCGGCTGGGTGGAAAGCAGGGCTTTTAGCTCTGCAAATGCTGTATCAGCTTCTAGAGTCCAGTTGAACTTATCTAATTTCTTCATCAGTCGGTAAAGAGGCAGCGCCTTTTCACCGAGGTGAGAAATGAATCGACTTAGGGCGGCCAAGCAACCAGTAAGCTTCTGGACATCATGCACACACACAGGGCGTTTCATTTGGAGTATAGCGCCTACTTTCTCTGGGTTAGCATCGATTCCTCGTTCGGAAACAAGAAAACCGAGCAACTTTCCGCCTGGAACTCCAAACGTGCACTTTGATGGATTGAGCTTGATATCATACCTTCTGAGGTTGGCAAAGGTTTCAGCGAGGTCGGTCAGCAGGTCGGAACCTTTACGTGACTTGACCACAATGTCATCCATGTATGCTTCCACATTCCGACTGATCTGAGTGAGCAGGCACTTCTGAATCATTCGCATAAATGTGGCTCCGGCGTTCTTCAAGCCGAATGGCATTGTGACATAACAGAAGCACCCGAACGGGGTGATAAAAGCTGTCTTTATTTCGTCGGGTCCGTACAGACGGATCTGGTGGTACCCGGAGTAGGCATCCAAAAAGGACAAATGCTCACACCCAGCAGTCGAGTCGACTATCTGATCGATGCGAGGGAGAGGGAAGTGATCTTTCGGGCAGGCCCGATTGATATGCTTGAAATCGATGCACATGCGGAGTGAGTCATCTTTCTTTGGGACCATGACAACATTGGCTAACCACTCGGAGTGGTAAATCTCTCGGATAAACTCAGTTGCCAAAAGCCGAGCCACCTCTTCGCCGATTGCTTTTCTTTTCTGGACGGCGGACCGTCGAAGATGCTCTTTGACTGGTTTCACTTTCGTGTTGACTCACAAACGATGCTCATCCAGTCCCCTGGGAACACCTGGCATGTCAGAAGGCTTCCATGTAAAGATGTCCCAGTTCTCATGGAGGAACTGGATGAGCGCTTCTTCCTATTTGGAGTCGAGTGTGGTCGAAATGTGGGTCGGAGCTGCATTGGGGTCCGTCAGGTGGATGTGAACAGACTTCGTCTCGCCAGACGACTGGAATGCTGAATCCGTGGCTGGCTTCTTGGTTCGCAACAAGGCACTCGGGTCTGCATTTTTCTGGTATTCTTGCAATTCTGCCACGGCCATCTGGGCATCGGCGATCTTTGAGCCCTTCTGGAAACACTCTTCCGCCTTTTTCCGATTACCAGAGATAGTGATCACTCCTTTGGGACCAGGCATCTTCAGTTTGAGGTAGACGTAACAAGGTCGAGCCATGAATTGTGCATAAGCCGGCCTGCCCATAATTGCATGATATGCACTCTGAAAATCCACGACTTCAAACATCAACTTTTCTTTGCGGTAATTTTTGGCATCACCGAAAACCACGTCGAGTGCAATCTGACCGAGGGACACAGCCTTCTTGCCTGGGATGACCCCATGGAAACTCATATGGCTTTCACTGAGTCTGGACATCGGAATGCCCATTCCTTTCAACGTTTCTGCATAGTGAATGATCAGGCCACTGCCACCGTTCATCAGGACCTTTGTCAGTCGAGTGCCTTCGACCACCGGGTCGACCACCAGCGCTTGCCTCCCAGGGGTGGCGATGTGCGCTGGATGATCAGACTGGTCGAATGTAATGGCAGTCTGCGACCATTTCAAGTAACTGGGTGTCGCCGGAGCGACCATGTTCACCTCTCTGTTGATGACTTTCAATTGACTCTTGTTTTCAACATCAGCAAAAATCATCAGAGTGGAATTCACGTGAGGATAACCATCATCATCTTCCCCTTCACTCTCAGCCTTGTCTGCCTCCTTCTCCTTTTCCTTGGGCTGTTTCTCTCGGAACTGCTGGATCAGGAGCCGACACTGTCGAGTGGTATGCTTTGGGTAAATGAAATTACCTTCTTCGTATTTTTTGGTGTGGATATGGCACGGCAGATCCAACACGTCATTTCCATCCTGATCTTTTACTTTCTTGGGGTTCCACGGCCCTTTGGGCTTCCCCTTGAACTTTCCTTGAACCACTGCCAAGGCCTCACCCGGAGCAGCTGGTTTGGCCTTGCGTTTTTGTTTCCGACTGGAGTTTCCTCCTCCGGCTTCGTGGGCGACTGCTTTGTGCTTGCCGCTCTGCAGTCACTCCTCGTCTTCACCATTGGCATACTTGGTGGCGATTTCCATCATCCGAGTCAGAGTCATGTTTCCTGTCCGACTGAATTTCAGGTTCAACTCCCGGTACCTGACGCCTTCGTTGAAAGCACAAATTGCCTGATGATCAGACACATCTTCCATCGTGTGATACAGGGTGATCCACCTCTGGATATAATCTCTCAAAGTTTCATTCGGTTTCTGGACGCAACACTGTAATTCTATCAAACCCGCTGGCCGCTTGCAAGAACCCTCAAACGTTCTGACAAACACTCGGGCGAGATCTTCCCAAGTATAGATGCTGCCAGGTGCCAACTGATTCAGCCACGCCCTAGCCGAGCCCTCCAACATCAGAGGAAGGTGTTTCATGGCCACCTCATCATTGCCGCCACCAATCTGTACAGCCACTCGGTAGTCTTCGAGCCAGGTGTCAGGCTTGGACTCTCCGGTGAACTTGCTGACTCCAGTCGCCAACCTGAAGTTGGGGGGAATCACTGCAGCTCTGATAGCTCTGCCGAAGCACTCTGGGCCAGAGACATGCACCCTATTGCTGGTTTGCGGGCCTCTGTCATGGCCATCTCGGTGAGTTCTGTTTCTGTCGACCAAGCCTTGTACGAGAATAGATCTCGCATCAAAGCCTGGCTCCCTGGGGTCGATTGGAATACCTCTTCCGACGCTGTTAGGGCGTCTGTCTTCATGTGGCCGCGGCACGTATGACCCACTCCTTGGAGGAGGCGTGGGCACTCGACGGCGACCATTGCGATCGGCTCGACGATCATACTGCTCCTGGTTTCTGTACTGATCACGCCGCTCTCCACGTCCCTCACGCCTCAGGGGTGATCTCGGGCTATGGGCCGACTGGACCGTATCTACGACCACAGATCTGCTATGGATCCTATCCCGCGACTGAGACTCGGCCGTATTCTGCTCTCCTGCTGCCCGGAGCAAGGCCCTGATCTGCGCCAGACCTCGGCCAGCTTCTGACTGGGAAGGTTGAATCGACTCTGCTACCCGGGCAGCAGCTGCTAGGTTTTGGATCGGTGTCCGGTATACCTGAGCTGGAGGTGGAAAAAGTTGGCGTCGGCTGGACTCAGGAGCACGTTGACGAGCGCGATCATCGAGTGCGTGCTGTAGGTTCTCCAGCCGAGTGCGCTCAGCCAGATTGGCCAAGCGAGCCTGTTCCAAGGCCTGGGCCTCGGGCATTTCTCCAACTATAGGAGTATGCAGGGCATCCATGTTTCGGCGACGAAGTTCTTCTCTCTGCTGCAAGGAGAGAGGCTCGGGGCGGTACTCCTCGTGAACGCGCGACGGATCGCCATTCCCGTCACCTCCGTCTTCACGATCGAAGCCAGGAGGACCGCGTGGTCCATTGACCATCAGGACTTCCGTTGCCGAGTCATTGCTGCCGCACTCGGATGCAGTCTCTACGGAGCCAGTCGACAGATCGAACAGGCCGTAGAGAGACTCGTCGGGCTCGAGCGCCGCGACTTGAGGGGTGGCTGACTGGCAAGCCACCGCATGCTTCACCCATAGTTGAATCCTCGACCGGCCGGTGCGCTTGCTCCGGCGGGTCGCAGGGAGGGGGAAAGCCGTTGGAGTCGACCGGTACTGGGTCGACGGTTGCCACAGGAGGACGCCGCGGACGCATGCGTGAAAGTGCGTTGCCCCGCGGGCGGGGAGCGCGTCGACGTCGAGTGGTGCCTCCCGAAGCCAAGCGGAGTCGTCGGCGACAAACACGAGCGCGCCGAGACGGATCTCGCGACCCTCAGCCAAACCTCCGCATGGAACCATGATGATGGGGATCGGAAAAATTGCAACTTCTCCAATAAGTCGCTAAGACACCTGCCCCACGGTGGGCGCCAACTATCGTGGATCTAAGACTGATAGTAGAATGGGGGGTAGGTATGAGGAGGCAAGATCCTAGCTATGGAGTAGTTGTACACAAGAGTTTTACGAGTTCAGGCCCTTCTCGGAGGAAGTAACAGCCCTACGTCTCGGTGCCCTGAGGCGGTCAACTGGATTATATGTGTGGGTGTGAGTTTACAAAAGTGCGAACTCCTGTCCCAGAGGAGGGAGGTGGCTTATATAGAGTGCGCCAGGACCCCAGCTCCCCTCTGTTACACAGGGTTCAATGCTCATAAAGGAAAGGCGTTACTGGTAACGTCTATAGTAAAATGTCATAAATGCTCATAATGCTATGGTTTAAGTCCTAACCATTGCAGAGTGGAGGGTTCCTCATCTTCTGGTGGTCGAGTGTCTTCAAGATGGTCGAGTGAGCGCATCTCCACGGTCGAGTGGATGATGATTTCTCTTTGACTGCTTCTGATTCTTTGTAAAGATGTCATTGGGGAGGGTATGCTGGACAGGTCCATGACCCTACCCTAGGTACATAGCTTCATCAACGCCCCCTTGCCTTTCGCCTCTCCCACTCCTTCCTTACCCCTCCTAGTGGGACTAGGAAAGGGGAGTCCTACTCCCACTAGGAGGAGGACTCCTACTCTTGGAGCGCCATCCTAGGGCCGGCCGGCCTCCCCCTTTCTCATTTATATACGGGGGCAGTGGGCACCCCAGGACACACAAGTTGATCATTGATCTTTTAGCCGTGTGCGGTGCCCCCTCCACCATAATCCACCTCGGTCATATCGTAGCGGTGCTTAGGCGAAGCCCTGCGTCGGTAGCTTCATCAACACCGTCATCATGCCGTCGTGCTGATGGAACTCTCCCTCAAAGCTCTACTGGATCGTGAGTTCGTGGGACGTCACCGAGCTGAACGTGTGCAGATCGCGGAGGTGCTGTACGTTCGGTACTAGGATCGGTCGATCGTGAAGACGTACGACTACATCAACCGCGTTGTCATAACGGTTCCGCTTACAATCTACAAGGTACGTGGACGACACTCTCCCCTCTCGTTGCTATGCATCACCATGATCTTGCGTGTGCGTAGGAATTTTTTGAAATTACTACGTTCCCCAACAATGGTATCCGAGCCAGGTTTATGCGTAGATGTCATATGCATGAGTAGAACACAAAGGAGGTGTGGGCGTGGGTATATACATATTGCTTGCCGTCACTAGTTGATTCTTGATTCAGCGACATTGTTGGATGAAGCGGCCCAAACCGACATTACGCGTACGCTTACACGAGACTGGTTCTACTGACATGCTTCGCACACAGGTGGCTAGTGGGTGTCTGTTTCTCCAGCTTTAGTTGAATCGGATTCAATGAACAAGGTTCTTTCTGAAGATCAAAAAACAATCACTATACCATGTTGTGGTTTTTTGATGCGTAGGTAAGAACGGTTCTTGCTCAGCCCGTGGCAGCCACTAGGAGGAGGACGTCTAACTTGTTTTTGAAGGGCATGTTGTGATGTGATATGGTCAAGACAAGATGCTAAATTTTATTGTATGATATGATAATGTTTTGTAACACAGTTATCGGCAACTGGCAGGAGCCATATCGTTGTCGCTTTATGATACGTCTCCAACATATCTATAATTTTTGATTGTTCCATGCTATATTATATTCTGTTTTGGACATTATTGGGCTTTATTATACACTTTTATATTATTTTGGGGACTAACCTATTAACCGGAGGCCCAGCCCAGAATTGTTGTTTTTTTGCCTATTTTAGGGTTTCACAGAAAAAGAATACAAACAGAGTCCAAACGGAATGAAACCTTCGGGAACGTGATTTTCGGAACGAACATGATCCAGAGGACTTGGAACCTACGTCAAGTAATCAACGAGGAAGGCACGAGGTAGGGGGCGCGCCTACCCCCCCAGGAGCGCCCTCCACCCTCGTGGGCCCCCTGTTGCTCCATCGACGTACTCCTTCCTCCTATATATACATACATACCCCCAAACTACCAGATACGGAGCCAAAACCCTAATTCCACCGCCGCAACTTTCTGTATCCACGAGATCCCATCTTGGGGCCTTTTCCGGAGCTCCGCCGGAGGGAGCATCAATCACGAGGGCTTCTACATCAACACCTTAGCCTCTCCGATGAAGTGTGAGTAGTTTACCTCAGACCTACGGGTCCATAGTTATTAGCTAGATGGCTTCTTCTCTCTTTTTGGATCTCAGTACAAAGTTCTCCCCCTCTCTTGTGGAGATCTATTCGATGTAATCTCCTTTTGCGGTGTGTTTGTTGAGACCGATGAATTGTGGGTTTTTGATTAAGTTTATCTATGAACAATATTTAAATCTTCTCTGAATTCTTTTATGTATGATTGGTTATCTTTGCAAGTCTCTTCAAATTATCAGTTTGGTTTGGCCTACTAGATTGATCTTTCTTGCAATGGGAGAAGTGCTTAGCTTTGGGTTCAATCTTGCGGTGTCCTTTCCCAGTGACAGTAGGGGCAGCAAGGCACGTATTGTATTGTTGCCATTGAGGATAACAAGATGGGGTTTATTTCATATTGCATGAGTTTATCCCTCTACATCATGTCATCTTGCTTAAAGCGTTACTCTGTTCTTATGAACTTAATACTCTAGATGCATGCTGGATAGCGGTCGATGTGTGGAGTAATAGTAGTAGATGCAGGCAGGAGTCAGTCTACTTGTCTCGGACGTGATGCCTATATACATGATCATACCTATATATTCTCATAACTATGCTCAATTATGTCAATTGCTCAATAGTAATTTGTTTACCCACCGTGAATACTTATGCTCTTGAGAGAAGCCACTAGTGAAACCTATGGCCCCGGGTCTATTTTCCATCATATTAATCTTCTAATACATAGTTATTTTTATTGGCTTTTATTTTACTTTGCATCTTTATCATAAAAATACCAAAAATATTATCTTATCATATCTATCAGATCTCACTCTCGTAAGTGACCGTGTACGGATTGACAACCCCTTATCGCGCTGGTTGCGAGGATTTGTTTGTTTGTGTAGGTGCGAGGGACTCGTGCATGGCCTCCTACTGGATTGATACCTTGGTTCTCAAAAACTGAGGGAAATACTTAAGCTACTTTGCTGCATCACCCTTTCCTCTTCAAGGGAAAACCAACGCAAGTGCTCATGAGGTAGCACTTTATTGTATGAAATGCAATCGCCATGTAATTGCTTTACTTTATCACTAAGCGGTAGCGATAGTCATGGAAGCAATTGTTGGCGTGACGACAACGATGCTTCGATGGAGATCATGACGGTGCTTTGGAGATGGAGATCAAAGGTACAAGATGATGATGATGGTCATATCATGTCATATATTTTGGTTGCATGTGATGTTTATCCTTTATGCATCTTATTTTGCTTAGTACGAGTAGCATTATAAGATGATCTCTCACTAAATTTCAAGGTACAAGTGTTCTCCTTGATTATGCACCGTTGCTACAGTTTGTCGTGCTGAGACACCACGTGATGATCGGGTGTGATAAGCTCTACGTTCACATACAACAGGTGCAAGCCAGTTTTGCATGTGCAGAATACTCAGGTTAAACTTGACGAGCCTAGCATATGCAGATATGGCCTCGAAACACTGAGACCGAAAGGTCGAGTGTGAATCATATAGTAGATATGATCAACATAGTGATGTTCACCATTGAAAACTACTCCATCTCACATCATGATCGGACATGGTTTACTTGATATGGATCACGTGATCACTTAGATGATTAGAGGGATGTCTCTATAAGTGGGAGTTCTTAAGTAATATGATAAATTGAACTTTAATTTATCATGAACTTAGTACCTGATAGTATTTTGCATGTCTATGTTGTTGTAGATAGATGGCCCGTGCTGTTGTTCCGTTGAATTTTAATGCGTTCCTTGAGAAACCAAAGTTGAAAGATGATGGTAGCAATTACACGGACTGGGTCCGTAACTTGAGGATTATCCTCATTGCTGCACAGAAGAATTACGTCCTAGAAGCACCGCTAGGTGCCAAACCTGCTGTAGGAGCAACGCCAGATGTTATGAACATCTAGCAGAGCAAAGCTGATGACTACTCGATAGTTCAGTGTGCCATGCTTTACGGCTTAGAACCGGGACTTCAACGATGTTTTGAACGTCATGGAGCATATGAGATGTTCCAGGAGTTCAAGTTGATATTTCAAGCAAATGCCTGGATTGAGAGATATGAAGTCTCCAATAAGTTCTACAGCTGCAAGATGGAGGAGAATAGTTCTGTCAGTGAACAGATACTCAAAATGTCTAGGTATAATAATCACTTGATTCAACTGGGAGTTAGTCTTTCGGATGATAGTGTCATTGACAGAATTCTTCAATCACTGCCACCAAGCTACAAGAGCTTTGTGATGAACTATAATATACAAGGGATGGATAAGACTATTCCCGAGCTCTTCACAATGCTAAAAGCTGTGGAGGTAGAAATAAAGAAGGAGCATCAAGTGTTGATGGTCAACAAGACCACCAGTTTCAAGAAAAAGGGTAAAGGGAAGAAGGGGAACTTCAAGAAGAACAACAAGCAAGTTGCTGCTCAAGTGAAGAAGCCCAAGTCTGGACCTAAGCCTGAGATTGAGTGCTTCTACTGCATAGGGACTGGTCACTGGAAGCGGAACTGCCCCAAGTATTTGGCGGATAAGAAGGATGGCATGGTGAACAAAGGTATATGTGATATACATGTTATTGATGTGTACCTTACTAATGCTCGCAGTAGTACCTGGGTATTTGATACTGGTTCTGTTGCTAATATCTGCAACTCAAAATAGGGACTACGAATTAAGCGAAGATTGGCTAAGGACGAGGTGACGATGCGCGTGGGAAATGGTTCCAAAGTCGATGTGATCGCGGTCGGCGCACTACCTCTACATCTACCTTCGGGATTAGTTTTAGACCTAAATAATTGTTATTTGGTGCCAGCGTTAAGCATGAACATTATATCTGGATCTTGTTTGATGCAAGACGGTTATTCATTTAAATCTGAGAATAATTGTTGTTCTATTTATATGAATAATATGTTTTATGGTCATGCACCCTTTAAGAGTGGTCTATTCTTGATGAATCTCGATAGTAGTGATACACATATTCAAAATATTGAAGTAAAAAGATGCAGAGTTGATAATGATAGTGCAACTTATTTGTGGCACTGCCGTTTAGGTCATATTGGTGTAAAGCGCATGAAGAAACTCCATTCTGATGGACTTTTGGAAACACTTGATTATGAATCACTTGGTACTTGCGAACCATGCCTCATGGGAAAGATGACTAAAACGCCGTTCTCCGGAACAATGGAGCGAGCAACAGATTTGTTGGAAATCATACATACTAATGTATGTGGTCCGATGAATATAGAGGCTCGTGGAAGGTATCATTATTTTCTCACCTTTATAGATGATTTGAGAAGATATGGGTATATCTACTTGATGAAACATAAGTCTGAAACATTTGAAAAGTTGAAAGAATTTCAGAGTGAAGTGGAAAATCATCGTAACAAGAAAATAAAATTTCTACGATCTGATCGAGGAGGAGAATATTTGAGTTACGAGTTTGGTCTTCATTTGAAACAATGCGGAATAGTTTCGCAACTCACGCCACCCGGAACACCACAGCGTAATGGTGTGTCCGAACATCGTAATCGTACTTTACTAGATATGGTGCGATCTATGATGTCTCTTACTGATTTACCGCTATCATTTTGGGGTAATGCTTTAGAGACGGCTGCATTCACGTTAAATAGCGCACCATCTAAATCCGTTGAGATCACGCCTTATGAACTGTGGTTTGGCAAGAAACCAAAGTTGTCGTTTCTTAAAGTTTGGGGCTGCGATGCTTATGTGAAAAGGCTTCAACCTGATAAGCTCGAACCCAAATCGGAGAAATGTGTCTTCATAGGATACCCAAAGGAGACTGTTGGGTACACCTTCTATCATAGATCCGAAGGCAAAACATTCGTTGCTAAGAACGGATCCTTTCTAGAGAAGGAGTTTCTCTCGAAAGAAGTGAGTGGGAGGAAAGTAGAACTTGAGGAGGTAATTGTACCTGCTCCCATATTAGAAAGTAGTTCATCACAGAAATTTGTTCCTGTGACTCCTACACCAATTAGTGAGGAAGCTAATGATGATGATCATATAACTTCAGATCAAGTTACTACCGAACCTCATAGGTCAACAAGAGTAAGATCTGCACCATAGTGGTATGGTAATCCTGTTCTGGAGGTCATGTTACTTGACCATGACGAACCTACAACTATGAGGAAGCGATGATGAGCCCAGATTCCGCAAAATGGCTTGAGGCCATGAAATCTGAGATGGGATCCATGTGTGAGAACAAAGTGTGGACTTTGGTTGACTTGCCCGATGATCGGCAAGCCATCAAGAATAAATGGATCTTCAAGAAGAAGACTGACGCTGACGGTAATGTTACTGTCTACAAAGCTCGACTTGTTGCGAAAGGTTTTCGACAAGTTCAAGGAGTTGACTACGATGAGACCTTCTCACCCGTAGCGATGCTTAAGTCCGTCCGAATCATGTTAGCAATTGCCGCATTTTATGATTATGAAATTTGGCAAATGGATGTAAAGAATGCATTCCTGAATGGATTTCTGGAAGAAGAGTTGTATATGATGCAACCTGAAGGCTTTATCGATCCAAAGGGTGCTAACAAAGAGTGCAAGCTCCAGCGATCCATCTATGGACTGGTGCAAGCATCTCAGAGTTGGAATAAACATTTTGATAGTGTGATCAAAGCATATGGTTTTATACAGACTTTTGGAGAAGTCTGTATTTACAAGAAAGTGAGTGGGAGCTCTGTAGCATTTCTAATATTATATGTGGATGAGATATTGTTGATGGAAATGATATAGAATTTCTGGATAGCATAAAAGGATAGTTGAATAAGAGTTTTTCAATGAAAGACCTTGGTGAAGCTGCTTATATATTGGGCATCATGATCTATAGAGATAGATCAAGACGCTTAATTGGACTTTCACAAAGCACATACCTTGATAAGGTTTTGAAGAAGTTCAAAATGGATCAGGTAAAGAAAGGGTTCTTGCCTGTGTTACAAGGTGTGAAGTTGAGTCAGACTCAATGCCCGACCACTGTAAAAGATAGAGAGAAAATGAAAGGTGTTCCCTATGCTTCAGCCATAGGCTCTATCATGTATGCAATGTTGTGTACTAGACCTGATGTGTGCCTTGCTATTAGTTTAGCAGGGAGGTACCAAAGTAATCCAGGAGTGGATCACTGGACAGCGGTCAAGAACATCCTGAAATACCTGAAAAGGACTAAGGATATGTTTCTCGTTTATGGAAGTGGCAAAGAGCTCGTCGTAAATGGTTACGTCGATGCAAGCTTTGACACTGATCCGGATGACTCTATGTCACAAACCGGATACGTGTTTATATTGAACGGTGGAGCTGTCAATTGGTGCAGTTCTAAACAAAGCGTCGTGGCGGGATCTACGTGTGAAGTGGAGTACATAGCTGCTTCGGAAGCAGCAAATGAAGGAGTCTGGATGAAGGAGTTCATATCTGATCTAGGTGTCATACCTAGTGCATCGGGTCCAATGAAAATCTTTTGTGACAATACTGGTGCAATTTCCTTTGCAAAGGAATCCAGATTTCACAAGAGAACCAAGCACATCAAGAGACGCTTCAATTCCATCCGCGATCAAGTCAAGGAGGGAGACATAGAGATTTGCAAGATACATACGGATCTGAATGTAGCAGACCCATTGACTAAGGCTCTCTCACGAGCAAAACATGATCAGCACCAAGACTCCATGGGTGTTAGAATCGTTACTGTGTAATCTAGATTATTGACTCTAGTGCAAGTGGGATACTGAAGGAAATATGCCCTAGAGGCAATAATAAAGTTGTTATTTATATTTCCTTATATCATGATAAATGTTTATTATTCATGCTAGAATTGTATTAACCGGAAACTTAGTACATGTGTGAATACATAGACAAACAAAGTGTCACTAGTATGCCTCTACTTGACTAGCTTGTTGAATCAAAGATGGTTAAGTTTCCTAGCCATAGACATGAGTTGTCATTTGATTAACGGGATCACATCATTAGAGAATGATGTGATTGACTTGACCCATTCCGTTAGCTTAGCATTTGATCGTTTAGTATATTGCTATTGCTTTCTTCATGACTTATACATGTTCCTATGACTATGAGATTATGCAACTCCCGAATAGCGGAGGAAAACTTTGTGTGCTACCAAACGTCACAACGTAACTGGGTGATTATAAAGGTGCTCTACAGGTGTCTCTGATGGTACTTGTTGAGTTGGCATAGATCAAGATTAGGATTTTTCACCCCGATTGTCGGAGAGGTATCTCTGGGCCATCTCGGTAATGCACATCACTATAAGCCTTGCAAGCAATGTAACTAATGAGTTAGTTGCGGGATAATGCATTACGGAACGAGTAAAGAGACTTGCCGGTAACGAGATTGAACTAGGTATTGAGATACGGACAATCGAATCTCGGGCAAGTAACATACTGATGACAAAGGGAACAACGTATGTTGTTATGCGGTTTGACCGATAAAGATCTTCGTAGAATATGTAGGGAAGTGTTGGTTAACGTAGTAATTTCAAAAAAAATCCTACACACACACAGGATCATGGTGATGCATAGCAACGATAGGGGAGAGTGTTGTCCACGTACCCTCGTAGACCGAAAGCGGAAGCGTTAGCACAACGCGGTTGATGTAGTCGTACGTCTTCACGACTCGACCAATCCAAGTACCGAACATACAGCACCTCCGAGTTCAGCACACGTTCAGCTCGATGACGTCCCGTGAACGCCGATCCAGCAGAGCTTCACGGGAGAGTTCCATCAGCACGACGGCGTGATGACGGTGATGATGTCGCCTAAGCACCGCTACGATATGATCGAGGTGGTATATGGTGGAGGGGGGGCACCGCACATGGCTAAGAGATCAAGAGATCAATTGTTGTGTCTAAAGGTGCCCCCTACCCCCTGATACGTCTCCATCGTATCTACTTTTCCAAACACTTTTGCCCTTGTTTTGGACTCTAACTTGTATGATTTGAATGGAACTAACCCGGACTGACGCTGTTTTCAGCAGAATTGCCATGATGTTGTTTTATGTGCAGAAAACAAATATTCTCGGAATGACCTGAAACTCCACGGAACATCTTAGAAAAAATAATAAAAAATCCTCGCCAAAGATGAAGACCAGGGGGCCCACACCCTGTCCACGAGGGTGGGGGGCGCGCCCCCCTCTAGGGCGCGCCCCCTACCTCGTGGGCCCCCTGGATGCCCTCCGACGCCAACTTCAACTCTATATATTTGCTTTCGGAGAGAAAAAAATCAGAGAGAAGAAATCATCACGTTTTACGATACGGAGCCGCCGCCAAGCCCTAAAACCTCTCGGGAGGGCTGATCTGGAGTCCGTTCGGGGCTCCGGAGAGGGGGATTCGTCGCCGTCGTCATCATCAACCATCCTCCATCACCAATTTCATGATGCTCACCGCCGTGCGTGAGTAATTCCATCGTAGGCTTGCTGGACAGTGATGGGTTGGATGAGATTTATCATGTAATCGAGTTAGTTTGGTTAGGGTTTGATCCCTAGTATCCACTATGTTCTGAGATTGATGTTGCTATGACTTTGCTATGCTTAATGCTTGTCACTAGGGCCCGAGTGCCATGATTTCAGATCTGAACCTATTGTGTTTTCATGAATATATGTGAGTTCTTGATCCTATCTTGCAAGTCTATAGTCACCTACTATGTGTTATGATCCGGCAACCCCGAAGTGACAATAATCGGGACCACTCCCGGTGATGACCATAGTTTGAGGAGTTCATGTATTCACTATGTGCTAATGCTTTGTTCCAGTTCTCTATTAAAAGGAGGCCTTAATATCCCTTAGTTTCCAATAGGACCCCGCTGCCACGGGAGGGTAGGACAAAAGATGTCATGCAAGTTCTTTTCAATAAGCACGTATGACTATATACGGAATACATGCCTACATTACATTGACGAATTGGAGCTAGTTCTGTGTCACCCTATGTTATGACTGTTACATGATGAACCGCATCCGGCATAATTATCCATCACTGATCCGGTACCTACGAGTTTTCCATATACTGGTTCTTGCTTATTTACTTTCCCGCTGCTACTATTACAATCACTACAAAATACCAAAAACATTACTTTTGCTGTCTTTACTTTTGTTGCCGCTACCATCACTATCATATTACTTCGCTACTAAACACTTTGCTGCAGATACTAAGTTTCCAGGTGTGGTTGAATTGACAACTCAGCTGCTAATACTTGAGAATATTCTTTGGCTCCCCTTGTGTCGAATCAATAAATTTGGGTTGAATACTCTACCCTCGAAAGCTGTTGCGATCCCCTATACTTGTGGGTTATCAACCCCGTATATAAAGGACCAGGGGGAGGAGGCGGCCGTCCAGGAGGAGGGCGCGCCAGGGAGGAGTCCTACTCCCACCGGGAGTCGGACTCCCTCTTTTCCTAGTTGGATTAGGAGGGGAAAAGGAAGGGAAGGAGAGAGGAGGAAGGAAAGGGGGGCGCCGCCCCCCTCCTTGTCCAATTCGGACTAGAGGGGGAGGGGGCGCGCGGCCTACCCTAGCCACCCCTCCTCTTCTCCACTAAGGCCCATCTTGGCCCATTAAACTCCCCAGGGGGTTCCGGTAACCCCTCGATACTCCGGTATATGTCCGAAACTTCCCGAACCATTCCGGTGTCCGAACATAGTCATCCAATATATCGATCTTTATGTCTCGACCATTTCAAGATTCCTCGTCATGTCCGTGATCACATCCGGGACTCCGAACTACCTTTGGTACATCAAAACACAAAAACTCATAATACAATCATCACCGAAACTTTAAGCGTGCTGACCCTACGGTTTCGAGAACTATGTAGACATGACCGAGACATGTCTCCGGTCAATAACCAATAGCGGAACCTGGATGCTCATATTGGTTCCTACATATTCTACGAAGATCTTTATCAGTCAAACGCATAACAGCATACGTTGTTCCCTTTGTCATCGGTATGTTACTTACCCAAGATTTGATCGTCGGTATCTCAATACCTAGCTCAATCTCGTTACCGCCAAGTCTCTTTACTCGTTCCGTAATACATCATCCCGTAACTAACTCAGTAGTTACAATGCTTGCAAGGCTTATAGTGATGTGCATTACCGAGTGGGCCCAGAGATACCTCTCCGACAATCGGAGTGACAAATCCTAATCTCGAAATACGCCAACCCAACAAGTACCTTCGGAGACACCTGTAGAGCACCTTTATAATCACCTAGTTACGTTGTGACGTTTGGTAGCACACAAAGTGTTCCTCCGATAAACGGGAGTTGCATAATCTCATAGTCATAGGAACATGTATGAGTCATGAAGAAAGCAATAGCAACATACTAAACGATCAAGTGCTAAGCTAACGGAATGGGTCAAGTCAATCACATCATTCTCCTAATGATGTGATCCCGTTAATCAAATAACAACTCATGTCTATGGCTAGGAAACATAACCATCTTTGATCAACGAGCTAGTCAAGTAGAGGCATACTAGTGACACTTTGTTTGTCTATGTATTCACACATGTACTAAGTTTCCGGTTAATACAATTCTAGCATGAATAATAAATATTTATCATGATATAAGGAAATATAAATAACAACTTTATTATTGCCTCTAGGGCATATTTCCTTCAGGAACCAATATGAGCATCCGGGCTCAGCTATTGGTTATTGACCGGAGATGTGTCTCGGTCATGCCTACATAGTTCTCGAACCCGTAGGGTCCGCACGCTTAACGTTAGGTGACGATCGGTATTATGATTTTATGTGTTTTGATGTAACGAAGGTAGTTCGGAGTCCCGGATGTGATCCCGGACATGATGAGGTGTCTCGAAGTGGTCGAGACATAAAGATTGATATATTGGATGGCTACATTCGGACACCGGAAGTGTTTTGGGTGATCTCGGAGAAAATCGGAGTGTCAGAGGGGTGTTACCGGAACCCCGCGGGGACTAATGGGCCTTAATGGGCCCTAGTGGAGAGAGAGGGGGGCCGGCCAGGGCAGGCCGCGTTCCTCCTCCCTTGAGTCCGAATAGGACAAGGAAGGGGGGCGGCGCCCCCCTTGACTTTCCCCTCTCCCACTCCTTCCTTCCCCCTCCTAGTGGGACTAGGAAAGGGGAGTCCTAATCCCACTAGGAGGAGGACTCCTCCTCTTGGCGCGCCCACCTAGGGACGACCAGCCTCCCCCCTTGCTCCTTTATATACGGGGGCAGGGGGCACCCAGGACACACAAGTTGATCATTGATCTTTTAGCCGTGTGCGGTGCCCCCCTCCACCATAATCCAACTCGGTCATATCGTAGCGGTGCTTAGGCGAAGCCCTGCGTCGGTAGCTTCATCAACACCGTCATCACGTCGTCGTGCTGACGGAACTCTCCCTCGAAGCTCTACTGGATCTTGAGTTCGTGGGACGTCACCGTGCTGAACGTGTGCAGATCGCGGAGGTGCCGTACGTTCGGTACTAGGATCGGTCGATCGTGAAGACGTACGACTACATCAACCGCGTTGTCATAACGCTTCTGCTTACGGTCTACAAGGGTACGTGGACGACACTCTCCCCTCTCGTTGCTATGCATCACCATGATCTTGCGTGTGCGTAGGATTTTTTTTTGAAATTACTACGTTCCCCAACAGGAACACGAGACAGTGCAAGTGTTCAAACACTAAAATCGAATATTAAACAGTCTTGCAAGCAGCAGAACATTAACAACTTCCAAAGCATTCCGAAGTACATAGGCCACTTGCTGTGACTTTAGTAGTTTACAAAAGGGTCGGCAGGAGGAAAACCAGATCCTATTTTGAAGCTCCAAATGTCTCCTCCATGATGACCAGAACTCGCAGCGACCAGCGCTATGGAGGTTTCACTGGCCCGTTTCATGGACCCTAGACTCTCCAATTTGGATTCTACCTCTTCGAACGAACTAGAGGCAGCGTCAAACACATTCTCAACCTCCTGCATCACCAATGCGCTCTCAAAGAAAAATTTAAGGAAGGCGAGCTCGCCGCGGCCCCCTTGGAAATCATGAAAAACCAGCAGTTTGATACGTGATCGGATGCATTCTATGGTACCAGACTCGTGCCAGGACTTCAGGTTCAGCTTGCCAGAGGATTGATGAGGATTTATCGGTTTTTCCAGACTGAAAATTCGATTAGTCAAATGCACATGCAGTTCATCAGCTATTGATAGCAATTAGCATTATTATGATGCAAATGGAAGCCAAACGAGGTGTCAGGGGATTCACCTTGATGTGGAGCGTCTCAATGTTCGGAAAGCATATGAGGACACCGGGAACCATCTTGGCATCATTGCGGACTCCGAAACACACCTCTAAAGCCAGGATTCCCACACCTGGCACCATGGTGCTTGGACTCACCCTTGACCCAGCCTGCAAGTGCAATCACAACGCACCCAATTAAGACAAGAAAGATCACACATTTTCATTGATCACTTAGGAATTTTAAATTGAACGAATGGAAAGATGAGGCACCTTGATAATGGTGTTGCCGACCTCTAGGACGTGCCTTTGGTCCAGCTCCAAGTACCCCAACAATTGCAGCTTGGGGGCATGACCAATCTTCACCTTGGTGAAGTTGCCATTAGGGGTAAAACCTTCGGACTGGGTGAGCCGCTCAAGGCATGGGACGTCCACCACGAAGATTTCTTCAAGGAAGCAGCCGATGATCTGCACGCACCGGAGGCTTTGGCTGACAAGGCGGAGGCAAAGCCTCAACAGATTCCCTTTGACACATAGCGTCTCGAGCACGGGGCTCCTGTCGAGGACGAAGTCCAAATCCCTGCTCTCCATGACGACGTTGCAGTGCGCGAGCTCACAGAGGTTACGGAAACAGGTGGCGCTCAGGAGGCCGGCCGTGTCGGGGAACATCCAGGGGCCGAGGTAGAGGCGGGTGAGGGTGGCCATGCCCAACAGAGTGGCGGGGAGAGCGACGACGAACGGCCACCGGTGGTTTACGAGGACGAGATCCTGGACGCCCTTGTCAGCGAGGATCTGGAGCCAGCCCATGAGCAGGGCATGGAATTCATCCATGTTGCAGCTGGTGAGGTGGACGCATCGGAAGGGCCTCGGGCGTGCATGAGGACGCTGTACATGGCGGAGGTGGCGGGAAAGAGGCCGGAGTCGACGAGGATGAGCGGGCCAGAGCGCCAGACCCCGCGCCAGCGGCAGGAGAGCGCGGCGGTGCGGACGGCGTCCTTTGCGGGGAGGCGGGAGACGATGTTGTGAAGAAGCGCATCGAGGAGGCGGCTGACGCGGTCGACGTCGTCGTGGGGAAGGAGGGCGAAGAGGCAAGGGGCGGTGGAGACAAGCGAGTCGGGGAGGGCGTGGTGGGTAGGCACGTAGGCGCGGTGGAATAGCTGTCGCACCGCGTCCTTGCTGCGGAGCAACTCGGCCACTACCTTGTGCAAACGGGCGAAAAGGGGACACCGGGACAGGTCGTGCTCCATGGTCGCCGCCGCCGCGGGAAGCCGGGGGTGGGGACGAGGGCTTTGAACGGCGCGTGTTGTCTCTGTGTGTGGACTGGAGCAGGAACGGCCCAAGGAAATGGGAAATAAATGCCCCTTAGCTTTTTCAACCTTTTCTTTTGAGAAATTCCACATTGCAAAAACCTGAACTAACCATTTGGTGTAGACCTAGCGGACGCGCCCGCCTCTACTGTCCTATCCGCACAAAGATCGTCGATGTAATTTTAAACGTGGGTATGCAGCCCAGATGTTAAAAAATACACTTAGCATGAATACTAAGAGCAACTCCAATGGGGCGACCCATTTGGTCCGCCGCTGTCCGTTTGGGTCGGTGCAGACAGAAAAGTCGGCCCAACGCGCCGATCCAAACGGACGTGCGTCCGCTCTTAGTCCGCGGGCGACCCATTCCCGACCCATTTTTGAGCCAGATTTGCGTCGGTGCGGACACGCGGCGGACGCACGCACGCTCGCCTCCTCCTCTCCCTAGGCCCGCTGGTCGGTGGCTCATTGGCCTCCCCCACCCCCAGCCAACAGCAACCCTCGCCCGCCTCCTTCGTTGCCTACGCCGCCGCCCTCTTTTGCCGGCGACTCTGCCAGCTGCCGCCGCCTCCACATCCACCCAGCAACGCCTCTCACTCCCTCGTCGCCCCCTCCATCATCGTCTTGCCGCCGGGGAGCAAACTATTTCCCACCGCCGCTCCCCCCAAGCGCACAGCTGCCCACGACCAAGAGGCCGCCTCGCCGCCCCGGCCAGATCCTCACCGGCACGCTTGTCAGACGCCGGCCCACTTGTCGAACGTCGGCAGGGCAGCTAGCTGGTCCGTGCGCGCGGCGACTCCCCTCGCCGGCCGTCTTCTTCTTCGACGCACGCAAGCTGTTCGACGGTTTGCCAAGGTACGAAAATGGACTCCGTCGATGAGTTCTTTTTCCACAATTTCCTTTGCGACTCCGACGAGGAGGAGATATTGGCTGCCGTGTTGGTCCATTATCACCTCAACAGCTAGCGGCCGTTGTTTCGTGACTCCATTCCGGGCCACCTTCCGGCGTTGAATCGCAATCGAGAGAGCGGGCATTTCCTTCTTTGGAAGACTACTTTGATACAACAAATACGTTGTTCAAACATCAAAAATTCCGTCGTCGTTTCCGTATGAGTAGGCATCTTTTCAACCGTATTAGAGAGGGGGTGGTCGGCTATGATGACTATTTCGAGTGCAAAGAGGATGCCGTCGACAAGATCAGTTTCTCCTCTTATCAGAAATGCACTGCCGGCATCCGAATGCTTGCATACGGAGTGCCCGGTGATCTCATTGACAAGGACGTCCATATGAGTGAGTCTACATGCCTAGAGGCCATGTATAAGTTCTGCAAGGCTGTTATTGTTGTGTTTGGCCGTGAGTACTTGAGAGAGCCGACAGCTGAAGATACAACCCGTTTGTTGGCAGCATAGGCTGCATGCACTGGGAGTGGAAGAACTGTCCTTCTGCTTGGCAAGTGCGGTGTAAGGGACATGTCAGGGCTTGCATTGTCATATTAGAGGCCGTGGCATCTCAAGATCTCTGGATCTGACACTCTTTCTGTGGCATGGCTGGATCACACAATGATATCAACGCGTTTTAGCGCTCGCCCGTGTTTGTTAGGCTTGACAAAGGCAACAGCCCACCGGTGAACTTTACTGTCAACGGACACAACTACGACAAAGGATACTACCTGGATGACGGTATCTATCCTCAGTGGACCACTATTATCAGGACAATATCCAACCCTGTCAGAGAGAAGAGGAAAAGATTTGCCCAGGAGCAAGATAGTGCCAGGAAGGATGTCGAGCGTGCCTTTGGTGTTTTGCAATCTCGATGGGGCATCGTTCGGTATCCTGCTAATACCTGGAGCACGCAGAAACTGTGGGAGGTGATGACTGCTTGTGTGATCATGCACAATATGATCGTAGAAGACGAGCGCCCGGAACATCTGTACGATCAAGGGTTTCAGTTTCAGGGTGAGAATGTTGTGCCTGAGCATGGAGTAGCGGCAACAGTTGAACAGTTCACCCAATTTCATGAAGACATGCGTGATTGAGAAACTCACATGCAGCTGCAGAATGATTTGGTTGAGCATATGTGGGCTCATGTTGGCAACCAATAGATGTATCTTCTTTTATTCGTTTGCAAAACTATGTGAAACATTTTTATTTGTAACCGGCTTGTAAAACTATAATATTTTTATTCAGTAAAACTATGTTATTTGACAATATGTTTGAATGCAAATCAATGTAAATATTGGGCGGCCAGCCGGCTACGCCTGCACATATGGGTCGGCGCGTTGGGCGTGCTGCCGACCCAAATGTAAAATAGGGCGGACGCAGGGCGGGCGGCCGATCCAAACGGACAAAAAGCGGACGAAATCGCCGTCCGTTTGGGTCGGCCCATTGGAGTTGCTCTAATGTACATCATTAGAGGGCTTAGTCATATATCATTTGTTAGCGTGTAAAATTAGCAGCAGTTTTTGAAAATAAAATATACTCCCTCTGTCTCATAATATAATTAGTGTAAAAAATACTCCTATATTACGAGGCAAAGGGAGTAGTAAGTTAGAAGGACAGTTTCCATGCTCTTTGCCATTGTACATTATCACGGATACTCTGGGATACAGTGGCTGAAGTATGGGCTCTACGTATACCGAGTATTTTCTCAGTGATGAATAGTAGGAAAGAATGGATTCTGCAAGCACTAGAACCACTGTCAGAAATTGAACGATCAATGTTTCTAATGACATTATGGCGGGCATGGCATATTCGGAATGAGGTTGTTCATCACAAGCCACCACCACCTATGGAAGCTTCCAGACGTTTTTTTGGTGAGCTATCTTGATTCCCTCATTGGCATTAAGTCAGATGTCATAGCTGATCCAAATAAGGGAAAATCTATCGTCATTTATGAAAATAATTTCAGTAGGCTGCATGTGATAATGAGTGTTGAGGCCAAGTGGATTGCTCCAAAATCTGGTTGGGTAAAACTTTCCACTGATGGGTCCTATGATGATGATGGTTCAGCTGGTGCTGGTATGGTTTTGCGAGATGAGAAGGGTGCTATTATTATTTCTTCATGCAAACAACTATTTTCATGCCGTGACTCTATAGAAGCTGAATTGTGTGTTTGTATGGAAGGCCTTTCGTTAGCTATCCAATCAAGTGATCTTCCAATCATGATTGAGATGAATTCTTTTGTTGCAGTGAAGCTAATCCAGGCCAAGGACGTGGATAGATCTATTTATGCGTCACTCATTAAAGAGATTAGATATCTTTTGTCTCTCTGTGATCTTGTATTACTCATATCAATCGTAGTTAGAATAAGGTTAGTGATAGCTTAGCTAAGTTTGCTCGTTTAGAGGGCAGAACCATGACTTGGATTGGATCAGGGCCTTCAGTTGCTACAGAACTTTCTACGATTGATTGTATGAATTTACGAGCTGAGTAATACATATATTAAGGTCATATACTAACTCATATCAACCTTGTGGAGCTCCCTCGCCCCTTGTTTATAGCATTTTGAAATAAATTTTGCACTAACATTACTCTAAAACTGCAAAACTCGTTTTTTATGAAAAGTTCTAAGGTTATATATTAAGCAGAGGCGGAGGACGAAAAAATTAAGGTATGGCGAACTGTCAACTAAAAAGATTTGATGCAAAAACATAATAGTCAATTCACACTGCACCGAAGCTTTCAATGGCGTCTAGAAGACGCATGCAATGGCAGTGCCCTATCCTCCTTCGGAAAGTCTTCCTTAATTATAGCAACATATCAACTTTTGATTATCCTTTTCTCAATGTAACACACCATCAAATTATTTAGCTGTCTGGCACACCTCATACTCATCTCATATATGCGTTAAACCGAATACCGGGCCGTGTTGTGTTGGTTGTGAAGTCCGTGGCGCGTTGGCACGGGTAGTCAGTCTTTTTTTTGCGAAAGGGCACGAGTAGTCAGTCATGTACTCTTATATATATACAAGTTAAGGAAGAAAGAACCCAAAAAATGAAAGTTGCACGGACCGGCAAATTTTTCTCTGTTTTTTGGTCGCCAAGTTATGAGAGTTCCATCAAAAGAGCGAGCCGCCAAAAGAATCGATCCGATTGTTGTTCAGCAGAAGTGAGCCAGTTCAGAAGAAGCGAGTCAGTTCGAGTACGTCCACACAGTGAGATGTGCATGTGGTAGGCAGTACAGAAACCAAGCTGCCTGCTTGCGTGCTTCCATCTAGGTTTGCTTCGGCTAATCGATTTGTGGTCTAAAACCAACAAGCAGTATATGCTTAAGTATTCCCGTAAAGAAAAAGTGCATGCTTACGTATAAAAAGAATTTGGTGTTGAATGGGCTTCTCCACCAATGATATTAAGTATCACATGTCCTTACAAACGCACATTTATAAGAAAGTAGAAATACATATAAATTTTTGAAGATACTGAAGTCTTCTTCTTGATGCATCCACCGGCATCACGTTGTGAGCATAGCTCGATGCCGTCTCTGTCTCTCTGAGCCTCTACCTCGGCCACCAACTTTACAGACGACTAAGATTTTAAATTTTTCAAGCAACGAGAACAAATCTTAAAACTTGCGGACGTTGCTACAGAAGTTGCAATTTCCCTGTGTCGTTGCTGAATGCTGATTAACACCTGATGGAAATGGAGACTATTCACAGCATCAGCAAAACAGCAAAGCCAACGTTCACAGCAACCCACATGGGCACCACCTCGCCGAGCCCCCTCCCTGCCGTCCCGCCGGACAGGGGCTCGTAGTACGACGGTGGTATTTGTGGGAGGCCGCGGCCGCGCGCCACAGTGACGTCGAACCGCATCCCCCTCCGGCAGTGCTCCCCCTCGCCGGCGTCCGAGAAGAAGTAGTTTGGGCCCTCCGCAGCTAGCATCACCGTCAAGAAGGCCTCCTCGGCCTTCCACCCGCCACCGCTGGCACCACCGTCGTAGCCGCAGAGCTTGTATACCGTAGCGTTGGTCGTGTGCACGACCGTGTTATCCGTGCGGGTCCTGAAGCCTGTAAATGCAAAACGAGATGATCATGTGACCAACATGATCCCAAAAGCGACGGCAATTCTTGCTACATTCGCACCGAATTCAGTTGTTCCGAACGGGGACTAATAAGATTTGGAGTTGCCCCCTGCACATCAAAGCTAAAGGAAATGCAGTGAAAGAACACATACTGAGGTAGTCGCCGAGGTAGAAGGTGCGGTTGGCTGCCCAGGCCGAGTAGTTGGCCGCCGAGGCATTCGCCTTGCCGTCAAACAACCACCCGGCACCGTCGCCGACGGTGTGGTTCGTGCCGAACGGTGGCAGTGCCGACGCCGTCGTGTTCCGGCTCGCCGTCGCATTGGCTGAAGCTGCCTTGACTGTTGGGGAGACGGCACCGAGGAGTAATCCTACTGCCATGGACGTTGCTACAAGATAGCTCATGGCATGCATCGTGGGAGGAAATTGCTGATGCCTAAGCTGCTGCAACCTGTGTTCGTACTCGACTGCTAAATTGCTGATAAGTCTTGTACTAATCTGGTTGTAAACTGACGTGATTACCGTTGTAGCGCATGATTATTTTTTGGGATGTCAACGGTGTATTCTCCGGCACCCAGATGGGGTCGGCGCCGTCCTGGGATTACTGGTGCAGGAACCTAGGTACTCCTGCATGGCCGGTGATGAGATCCATACACAAGTACTTTAAATAACTGATCCTAGTGTTTGTCTGAATTGCCTGGACCTTTGGCGTCCTAAGCGGGGTTTTTTAATGGCAAATGCTACCAATGTATTCTTTCTCAGACCCGCAATGGAAAACTACATGTGAGGGTTGACGCCTTTTTCTCAGGGATATGAGCTGTCTTATGGCATTTCTAACCAATCCCTTATAACAGTATTCACAAAAAAAAATCCCTTATAACAGGCTGTTTTACTCTAACCGGCACCTAGCCGACCCCCAATCCGTGAGAAGGAGTATAATTTTTACGTATTTCGTCCCTAAATTTCTCTCTATATTTACTCCGCCTGAAGATGGCCGAGTATAATTATTCTTCAACCAAAGACCTCCTTGTGGCCGGCCGGCAACTCACGTGAAGCTCCCATGGCCTCGCTTGTGACCTTGGGCCTCGCCGGCGACCTCACCAATGATCCCTGCCTGTACTGCTAGTGGTACGGCCACTAAATGCTTTTTTTGGAACGAAGGCTCAAGAAGAACCCGACTTTGAATTAACAAAGCCATCAACCGGCCAGGATTACAAGAACAACCGCTTACAATGCAAAGAAAAGGAAACCGAGCGACGGATACAAGGAACTCAAGCAAAACAACTCAAGGCAGCATCAGAGTGAGCCAAGGCAACACCACGCTGCTACCAACACCCTACTGGACGACCTACACCAACAGAACAAAACTAGGGTCTTGGGAGGAATGCACCACCGTGCAAGCTTCGTGATAACAGCCACCCTCGGAGCCAGCCATGGACCAGACCACCATCTGTTACTGCCTCTGCAAAGGGCCCCTACCCCTTCATCCTGGCTCGAAGGATGCCGTACCGGTAGACGGCAGCTCGGTTCACCCCAGAACCCAAATGGATGGCCTCCAAGATGCAGGGAGAAGAGACTAGAGTAGGACCGCAGGCACAGGGCACACTACAAACAAGCACCATCGTTGTCTGCGGCTCAGCCGCACCAAAGGGCGAGAGCTGCCGGCCATAGTCGCAGAAGCAAGGGAAGCAGCGATAAGTAGATCAAAGGCCAGCGCTGGATTCGCCGGAGCACAATGCTCCCACCAATGGTATATCGTTGTCGTCGAAGAGGGGAACCCGATCCCCTCTTGCCCAGGCTCGTGGGCATCGACCCACCGGCGAACTCGTCAGGGACCCTCCAGCCGGCATCCTATGAAGACCAATCCAAGCTGTCTTCCGCCACCATCACACCCACAACCAAACTCTCTCGCCGCCCCTGCAATCCCCGGACGGTGCCTCCAAGAAGGAACAAGACACGGACATGCCGTCACCGCCCTAAGCAGGGGACCTAGGCTTTCACCTAGCAGGCGACGGAAGGAGGGGAAGATCCACACCACAGCCTCCAAGGAGGGGAACGTCGCCCAAGGCGTCGCCTTTGGTGTGACCGTCGCGCCGGCCAGGGGTTTCCCCTGGATCCAACCCCGCCCGATGAGATCCGCGCAGCCAGCAACCAGGAGCAGCGGCCTAAGCCACCAGGACCCAGATCTGACGAAGGAAGGAGCAGATTGGGGCGGAGGGGATGGGCTTCATCAGCGGCATACCTGCGGGGAGGGATGCACACCAGCGACCTCTGACCGCCGCTACCTCGTCACCCGCGAGACCAAGGGGGCGCCGAGCTCGCACCGGCAGGGCGGCCCGCCGCCAGGGCCACCCCACCTTCATCTGTCGGGGTGGCGCCGAGGCCCTGCCCGAGACGAGCAGCCGCCGAATCCCCGCTGCCACCTTCATCGGTGTCGAGCGTGCGTGCCGGAGCACACCTCAGGCGGCGACGGAGAGGAAGGAGGGGGAGGAGGGGGCACGGCTATGGCGACTAGGGTTGCCCCCGGGTCGCCTCGGAGGAGACGACGCGGGGGAGGGGGGTTGTCGTTCTACGGCCACTAAATGCTGCTGTTGCGTGTTGTTGTTGCTCGCCGCCGTCGGTGTGTGCTATTTCTCCTACTGCTCGCTGTCGTTGGTGTGTGCTGCTGCTGTTGCTACTCCTCCCCGTTGCGTGTTGCTGCTGCTCACCGCCGCCGGTGCATGTTGCTGCTGCTTGCCGTCGGTGTGTGCTGCTCACCGCTGCTCCTCCCCGCAACGTGCTGCTACTGCCGCTGCTCGCCGCTGCTCCTCCCCGCTGCGTGCTGCTGCTGCTTGCTGCCGCTGGCACACTGCTGCTGCTCCTCCCAGTTGTGTGCCTTTGCTGCTGCTGCTGCTCGCCGCCGGCATGGTCACCATGGTTGCCACTCGCTGCGGAGGTGCATAGCAAGTGTTCACCGAAATGTATGAGCCAAATTTAAGTTTACTCCATTATATATAGGGGATCGGCTAGGTCCGGCCAAAACTTATTCGAGTAAATATATTCCACTAAGGTTTAATCCAATGTTTACTCCTCTATTTTTAAGGGATAGGTTAGAAATGTTCTTAATGGTAATTCGTTGTAAATCTCCAGGTTTTTTGCATTTTTTCTCTTTTTTGAAACTTGGGTTTTCCAGATCTTAAAAGGGGGGGGGGAGTGATGGCACACGTATGGGAGGCTTACGGGGTTTCTACGGGTTGATTGGAAATCAATGTCACGTGTAAGATTGTAGTTGGATTGGAGGAGCAATGCTACACGCACATGTAGATTTTTACTGAATTTTACAGGGATGCTTAGCTGGGATAAATTGATTGGAAGAAAAGGTGATGAGGGCCCCATGCCCCTTAAAAATCAAGGGGTGAAGATTAGTTAATGAATGATATTCCTGTAAAATCGCCGTATTCCTCTGTTGGTATAGAATTTTTCGGATTTGAGCCCCATCCCCTGAAAATCAGAAAAGCGGGGGGAGGGGGATTTGCACTTCGCTTACTCATTTTCCAACCACGGGCTTCCTGCGCTTCACAGATCTGACTCCATGCAGTTGGACCGTTCGGGCCGGCTATGTGCCCCACCGGAGCAGACCACCTTCAACGGGCTCTTAGTAGTATGGTTGCTCGTCGCGACTCAAAGACAACCATCTGTATTTGAGAGAGTAATTATGTAATCATGGTTTACACCCAGCAGGATGTTACAACGAGGTAATTAAACAGGACATGAACTATGAATCTCAAATGATATGGCTATATGAGTAGTGAGAAGTTGATTCAATGACAAATGTCACTTCAGTACCTCTTGTACTTGTTCTTCTTTGGCCTCAACTGTAAATAATAGTTTGTACACAATACATCAGATAAGAAAAATGAATAGATTATTCAGTAATTCACATCAATTGTATCTAAATAAATATAAATATCCAATAGTAGCTGTCAAAACCTAGAAGTTCCTATTTGTACGAAAATGTTTTGTCATGAGAGTGTTAGTGTGGATGGGACACATGCCCCTACAGTGCATACCAGAAGAAGAAAAAAATCAGGGTCGTCACATAAAAAAAGAGCAGGGGAGATGGAAAGTATGTTAAATGGAGTAAAATGTTGTATACGACACTATGGCTAGAGCATGCATCATGAGCCACGACGGTCCACCTTCCCTCTCGTTAGGGTTTCACTTCCTCTCGGCGGCGATCTTCGCTGCGCGTAGAGAAATTTTTTCCCTACCTCTGCTCACTGGTTACGCTCTGTCTATTGACGGGGGTGACGTTTCTGGTTCCCTCTCCCACCAGTTGGGCGACGAACTAGTGGCGGCTGGTTGGTTAGGGTTAGGTCACAGCCCGGCAGAGAATCATCTTCGGGTAAGGGTACAAGGAGATGGTGGCTGAAGCTTCTGGATCAGGTGATCCGGACGATCTGGCAGAGATGATGAAGGAATTGGGGCTCTCTGAGGAAGATCTGGATGATGTGGTGGTGGATCAGGGATCCGTTCCGCCTGAAACAACCCGCTGGATGGCGGTGGCCAGGGTTAACACAGAGAAGGAGTACAACCAGTTTTGGTTCTATAAGAACATGCGCGCAGCCTGGAACCTTGCGCAGAAAGTCAACATCCGTCCCCTAGAAGACAACTTGTACACCCTCCAATTTGCATGTTTGGGGGATTGGGAGCGAGTAATGATGGATGGTCCATGGGCGTTTCAAGGGGATGCAGTGGTTATAGCACCATACGATGGTTTCTCAAAGCCGTCGTCAATCAAGCTGGACAGGTTGGAGATCTGGGCTCAGATACATGATTTTCCAGAGGGTTATGTTTCTCAGATCCCATCGCTGGCGTCGAAACTCGGGGAGTTCATCTATGCCGAACCAACCTCTCATGATTTTGAAGGCAACTTCTTCAGGGTCCAGGTCAAGATTGATGTGGAGAAGCCCTTGAGGAATGCCGTGTCGCTCAAGGTGGGCGAAAAAAGGATGATTTTCCGCATGAAGTACGAGCATTTGCCAAACTGGTGTGCGGTATGCGGGAAGCTTGGACACTTGTACAAGGAACATGGAGACGGTATCCACCCTCCATCAGCTTTGGTTTTCAAGAACTTGAAGGCAGACTGGTTTAGGGGCGCAGGACCGGGTCCCGGTAAAGCTAGGAATGGAAGCAAGGGGAAATCTAAAGAAAAGAAACACCAGGCCGGAAACTATTCTGGTATGGATGAACACATGGTAGATGCGGAAGGAAACAGAAAGCGCACACAAGTCTCGGAAGTGATAGCTAACATCCAAGGGGGGTATAAGTCTAAACCCAAGGGAGATGAGATTCTTGCACTCCCCACGCCACAGATCCCATTGAGCCCGCCCCCAAAGCAGGACCCGAAACGGGCTCGGGTGGACATAGCAGATGACAAGGGAAATCAACTCCAGAGCAGCATCAGGAGACTGGGCAACGACACAGAAGCAACATCGGCGGGCTCCCGAGAGGAGTACCGCCGGGCACAATGAGTATCTTGAGCTGGAACTGCCGCGATGCGGGCAAAGCCGCGACAGTCCGAGAACTTCGTGATTTAGCGAAGAAGTTTGTCCCTACCCTGCTTTGTATTGTCGAAACTCAGCTAGATGGAGCTCGGGTAGAAAATTTAGCAAATTCTCTTGGTTTTGATAATTCCTTTGCTGTTAGTAGCCAAGGCCGGAGCGGAGGCCTTGGCATTTTCTGGAACAATCCAATAAAAGTCGAAATTTTGGGTTGCTCGGTGTATCATATTGACTGCTCTATAGATGAACCAGGTACTGATAAATGGCGTGCATCTTGCTTCTATGGAGAGGCACGTACACACCTGAGGCACCAAACATGGGACACCATGAAGGGAATAGCAAGTTTGAGCGAGCTCCCGTGGGTGTGTATAGGCGATTTTAATGAAGTCCTATGTCCAAATGAACAAGAAGGTATTGGAGAACGAAGCAATGCTCAAATTCAGGGTTTTCGTGACGCGGTCGATGCTTGCATGTTAATGGATTTGGGCTATGAAGGCAATTTCTGGACGTTTGACACAAAAGTGACCGGGGGAAGCTATACAAGGCTTCGACTGGACCGGGCCCTGGTGTCGGCCAAGCTTAGTGCACAGCACCCGGAGGCTAGTCTCAGACACTTAACGGCAGCTGGCTCAGACCACTGTCTGATTCTGTTGAACCTGGTCGGGGACGACCTTCTGCTAAACCTCCATTCAGGTACGAGGTGATGTGGGAGTCTCACGACTCGTGGAAAGATACTATCATCCAACAATGGAGCCAGGAGCAGTTTTCCTTAACTATGGAGGGACTCAAGGAGAAATTAGAAGCAATATCAAGCAACCTGGGGCGATGGAACAGGGAAACTTTTGGATCTGTCCGAAAAGAAATAAAACACCTCAACGCTGAGCTGCATCGTTTGAGGGGGGAGCCAACTAGGGTAGGACCAAGGCATGCTGAGCTGAAAATAAATGAGAAACTTGTTGAACTATACCATCAGGAAGAAATCATGTGGAGGCAACGGTCACATATACAGTGGCTAGCAGAGGGTGACAAGAATACACGCTTCTTCCATATGAGAGCCAGCATGCGGAGGAAGAAAAACATGATTAAAGCACTGGCCAATGCTCTTGGAGTGATGGTTGAGGACAAAGCAGAACTAAAAGGTATGGTGTCTGACTTCTATAAAAATCTCTACACTTCCGAGGGAGTTACAGGGATCGATCAAGTATTACAACATGTTCCTGTCAAGGTTACTGAAGCCATGAACGAACAGCTCACAGCACCATACACAAATGAAGAAGTGAAAATTGCACTCTTTCAGATGTTCCCCACTAAGGCACCGGGGCCAGATGGATTTCCAGCACATTTTTATCAGCGGCACTGGGACCTATGTGGGGAGGAGGTAACTAAGGCAGTATTGAGGATTGTTAGAGGGGAGGAGAGTGCAGCATGTGTGAATGACACGGTACTGGTTCTCATCCCCAAGGTGATCAATCCAACTCTTCTATCCCAATTTCGCCCTATTAGCTTGTGTAATGTTATTTACAAAATAGCTTCAAAGGTCGTAGCAAACAGGCTTAAAGTGCTTCTACCAGACATCATATCAGAAGAGCAATCTGCGTTTGTTCCGGGCAGACTGATAACTAATAACATTATATGTGCATATGAATATCTACATTTTATGAAGCGAAGCAAGGCGAAGTAAAATAGCTATTGTGTGCTGAAACTGGATATGATGAAAGCTTATGACAGATTTGAATGGTCTTATCTCCAAGCGATTATGATAAAGCTAGGGTTCAACCAAGTATGGGTGGACACAGTTATGGGGATGATCAGCTCCGTTTCATTCTCGGTTCAGTTTAATGGTGAGAGTCTTGAGAATTTTTTGCCGTCTTGTGGCATCCGACAGGGAGACCCGATCTCCCCCTACCTCTTCTTGATCGTAGCAGAGGGCCTTTCGTGCCTTTTAAAGTCCAGTTCTCGATCATCAGCACTCAGTGGGATCAAGGTGGCACCCACAGCTCAGGCTGTTAACCACCTTCTCTTCGCCGATGATAGCCTATTGTTGTTCAAGTCAAGTGTGGAGGGGGCGACATAGGTGTCAAACCTGATGGATATGTATTGTAATGCCTCAGGACAGAGGGTAAATCATGATAAATCCTCTATATTCTTTAGCAAGGGGTGCCCGCAACATGTAAGGGATAGTATCAAAAATACTCTCAACGTTCAGAATGAATCATTGAACGACTGATACTTGGGAATGCCAACAGATGTGGGACAGTCAAAGATGGGTACCTTCAGATATCTTCGAGACAGGGTTTGGGAGAAGGTGAAAGGATGGATGCAAAAATTGCTGTCAGCAGTGGGTAAGGAGGTACTCATTAAGGCGGTGGCTCAAGCATTGCCAGTCTACTCTATGGCTTGTTTCAGGATCCCACGAGGCCTATGTGAGAATATCACATCTATTATTCGTCAGTTTTGGTGCGGAAGCAAAGCGGGCAAGAGGAAGCCTAATTGGGTCACCTGGGATGCCATGACGAGACCAAAACACTTGGGTGGTCTCGGTTTCTGCAATATGGAGATCTTCAATCTTGCTCTACTAGCCAGACAAGCCTGGCGTGTCCTTACCGAGCCCGAATCTCTGAGTGCGAGAATACTTAAGGCGGCATACTTCCCGGAGACCACGCTGCTCGATGCTGAACTTGGCGGGAAGCCGTCTCAAATATGGAGGGGGGGTTTGGACGAACGGGATATGCTGAGACTTGGTATAATACGAAGAATAGGGAACGGGCAAACCACACATATATGGAGCCATAACTGGTTGCCTCGACCAGGTATGATGAGACCCATCTCTTTGAGGATCCCAACGCCACCGATCATGGTCTCTGAATTGATCTCTACGGCAACTGCAACATGGAACGAATCACTGGTCAGGTCGGTTTTCTTACCAATCGATGCGGAGGCAGTTCTTAGTATTCCTCTTTGTACAAGGACTATAAATGATTTTTGGGCTTGGAGTGGTGAGAAGAAGGGATGCTTTTCAGTTAAATCGGCTTATAGGCTGATCATGAACACCAAGTTTGCAAGGGAATCTTGGATAGATGAGGAGGAAGGGACCTCGCGGGCAGGGCAGGATAGCAGCGCTTGGTCAGCACTCTGGAAGGTCAATTTGCCACCTAAGATCAAATTCTTCCTATGGCATTTGGCTAGAAGTTCCATCCCGACAGCTGATGTGCTAGCTCATAGACACATGGGTGACTCGCCGGCATGTAAACTTTGTGGTGCCATGGATTCGTGGAGACACACGATGCTTGATTGCACACACGCTCGCTGTGTATGGGCGCTTGCGGAAGACGAACTGATCCAGACGATGTGCCAACACACAGCCGAAGACCCACGTGAGTGTGAGTGGTTGTTCTCTCTGAATGAAGCGCTGACCACAGATCAGTTGATGAGGATGGCAATTACATTGTGGGTGGTTTGAAGTGCAAAGAGGAAAGCAGTCTATGAGGATCTACATCAATCTCCCATGTCAACACACATGTTTATACAGCGATACATCAGTGATTTCCAGGTTCAGCCCCATGCCACACCAATCAGAAATAGCACCCAACTACCAAGACCGAAGAGATGGTTACGGCCACCTAGCAACATGTCCAAGCTTAATGTTGATGCAGTCGTGGCAGAGAGACGAGGGGTTGGAGCCATTGCCGCTATAGCCAGGGACGAGAATGGCATGTTCCTGGGAGCATCTTCGTTGGGATTCCGAGCTATCACCAATCCAACTGCCCTTGAAGCGCTGGCGGTACGGGAGGCTTTGGCTCTTTCCAAAGATCTCCAACTTCAGAATATTCATGTGGCTTCTGATTGTAAGGAGGTTATTAATAGCATCAAGCAGAAGAGTGGAGCGGAATATGGAGCGATTGTGCATGAAATCTTAGTTTATTCTACTAGCTTTAATTCTTGCAATTTTGTTCATGAAAATAGGAGCTCCAATATGGAGGCTCACAATTTACGAAGCATGCTTTGTTGGAAATATGCCCTAGAGGCAATAATAAAAGCATTATTATTATATTTCCTTATTCATGATAATTGTCTTTATTCATGCTATAATTGTGTTATCCGGAAATCGTAATACATGTGTGAATAATAGACACCAACATGTCCCTAGTAAGCCTCTAGGTGACTAGCTCGTTGATCAACAGATAGTCATGGTTTCCTGACTATGGACATTGGATGTCATTGATAACGGGATCACATCATTAGGAGAATGATGTGATGGACAAGACCCAATCCGAAACATAGCATAAGATCGTATAGTTTGTTTGCTAGAGTTTTCCAATGTCAAGTATCTTTTCCTTGGACCATGAGATCGTGTAATTCCCGGATACCGTAGGAGTGCTTTGGGTGTGCCAAACGTCACAACGTAACTGGGTGACTATAAAGGTATACTACGGGTATCTCCGAAAGTGTCTGTTGGGTTGACACGAATCATGACTGGGATTTGTCACTCCGTATGACGGAGAGGTATCACTGGGCCCACTCGGTAATGCATCATCATAATGAGCTCAAAGTGAACAAGTGTCTGGTCACGGGATCATGCATTACGGTACGTGTAAAGTGACTTGCCGGTAACGAGATTGAACGAGGTATTGGGATACCGACGATCGAATCTCGGGCAAGTAACATACCGACTGACAAAGGGAATTGTATACGGGGTTGCTTGAATCCTCGACATCGTGGTTCATCCGATGAGATCATCGAGGAGCATGTGGGAGCCAACACGGGTATCCAGATCCCGCTGTTGGTTATTGACCGGAGAGCGATCTCGGTCATGTCTACATGTCTCCCGAACCCGTAGGGTCTACACACTTAAGGCTCGGTGACGCTAGGGTTGTAGGGATATGTATATGCAGTAACCCGAATGTTGTTCGGAGTCCCGGATGAGATCCCGGACGTCACGAGGAGTTCCGGAATGGTCCGGAGGTAAAGAATTATATATAGGAAGTGCTATTTCGGCCGTCGGGACAAGTTTCGGGGTCACCGGTATTGTACCGGGACCACCAGAAGGGTCCCGGGGGTCCACCGGGTGGGGCCACCTATCCCGGAGGGCCCCATGGTCTGAAGTGGGAAGGGATCCAGCCCAAAGTGGGCTGGGGCGCCACTTCCCCTAGGGCCCATGCGCCTAGGGTGGGGAAACCCTAAAGGGGGGGCTCCCCCTTGCTTGGGGGGCAAGCCCCCCACCCCTTGGCCGCCGCCCCCCTAGGAGATTGCATCTCCTAGGGCCGCCCCACCCCCCTAGGCCCCCCTATATTTAGTGGGGGGGATGGAGGATCTCTTACCTTTGCCTTTGGTGCCTCCCTCTCCCTCTCCAACACATCCTCCTCCTCCATAGAGCTTGGCGAAGCCCTGCCGGAGTACTGCAGCTCCACCACCACCACGCCGTCGTGCTGCTGCTGGAGCCATGTTCCTCAACCTCTCCTTCCCCTTGCTGGATCAAGAAGGAGGAGACGTCACGCTGACCGTACGTGTGTTGAACACGGAGGTGCCGTCCGTTCGGCGCTAGGATCATCAGTGATTTGGATCACGTCGAGTACGCCTTCTTCATCCCCGTTCTTTGAACGCTTCCGCGCGTGATCTACAAAGGTATGTAGATGCAAACCAATCACTCGTTTCTAGATGAACTCCTAGATGGATCTTGGTGAAACCGTAGGAAAATTTTTGTTTTCTGCAACGTTCCCCAACAGTGGCATCATGAGCTAGGTCTATGCGTAGTTCTCTTGCACGAGTAGAACACAATTTGTTGTGGGTGTTGATGTTGTCAACTTTCTTGCCACTACTAGTCTTATCTTGCTTCAACGGTATTGTGGGATGAAGCAGCCCGAACCAACCTTACACGTACGCTTACGTGAGACCGGTTCCACCGACTAACATGCACAAGTTGCATAAGGTGGCTGGCGGGTGTCTGTCTCTCCTACTTTAGTTGGAGCAGATTCGATGAACAGGGTCCTTATGAAGGGTAAATAGAAGTTGACAAATCACATTGTGGCTTTCACGTAGGTAAGAAAACGTTCTTGCTAGAACCCTACTTCAGCCATGTAAAAAACTTGCAACAACAATTAGAGGACGTCTAACTTGTTTTTGCAGCAAGTGCTTTGTGATATGATATGGCCAAAGTTGTGATGAATGATGAATGATATATATGTGATGTATGAGTTGTTCATGCTATTGTAATAAGAATCACGACTTGCATGTCGATGAGTATGACAACCGGCAGGAGCCATAGGAGTTGTCTTTATTTTTTATATGACCTGCGTGTCATTGAGAAACGCCATGTAAATTACTTTACTTTATTGCTAAACGCGTTAGCCATAGTAGTAGAAGTAATAGTTGGCGAGCAACTTCATGGAGACACAATGATGGAGATCATGGTGTCATGCCGGTGACAAGATGATCATGGAGCCCCAAGATGGAGATCAAAGGAGCTATGTGATATTGGCCATATCATGTCACTATTATTATTTGATTGCATTTGATGTTTATCATGTTCTGCATCTTGTTTACTTAGAACGACGGTAGTAAATAAGATGATCCCTTACAACAATTTCAAGAAGTGTTCTCCCCTAACTGTGCACCGTTGCTATAGTTCGTCGTTTCGAAGCACCACGTGATGATCGGGTGTGATAGATCCTTACGTTCACATACAACGGGTGTAAGACAGTTTTACACATGCAAAACACTTAGGGTTAACTTGACGAGCCTAGCATGTACAGACATGGCCTCGGAACACAGAGACCGAAAGGTCGAACACGAGTCGTATGGAAGATACGATCAACATGAAGATGTTCACCGATGATGACTAGTCTGTCTCACGTGATGATCGGACATGACCTAGTTGACTCGGATCGTGTAACACTTAGATGACTAGAGGGATGTCTAATCTGAGTGGGAGTTCATTAATAATTTGATTAGATGAACTTAATTATCATGAACTTAGTCTAAAACTTTACAATATGTCTTGTAGATCAAATGGCCAACGTAGTCCTCAACTTCAACGCGTTCCTAGAGAAAACCAAGCTGAAAGACGATGGCAGCAACTATACGGACTGGGTCCGGAACCTGAGGATCATCCTCATAGCTGCCAAGAAAGATTATGTCCTAGGAGTTGTCTTTATTTTTTGTATGACCTGCGTGTCATTGAGAAACGCCATGTAAATTACTTTACTCTATTGCTAAACGCGTTAGCCGTAGTAGTAGAAGTAGTAGTTGGCGAGCAACTTCATGGAGACACGATGATGGAGATCATGGTGTCATGCCGGTGACAAGATGATCATGGAGCCCCAAGATGGAGATCAAAGGAGCTATGTGATATTGGCCATATCATGTCACTATTATTGTCTGATTGCATGTGAGGTTTATCATGTTTCTGCATCTTGTTTACTTAGAATGACGGTAGTAAATAAGATGATCCCTCATAATAATTTCAAGAAAGTGTTCCCCCTAACTGTGCACCGTTGCGACAGTTCGTTGTTTCGAAGCACCACGTGATGATCGGGTGTTAGATTCTAACGTTCACATACAACGGGTGTAAGACAGATTTACACATGCAAACACTTAGGTTGACTTGACGAGCCTAGCATGTACAGACATGGCCTCGGAACACAGAAGACCGAAAGGTTGAGCATGAGTCGTATAGAAGATACGATCAACATGAAGATGTTCACCGATGTTGACTAGTCCGTCTCACGTGATGATCGGACACGGCCTAGTTAACTCGGATCATGTTATACTTAGATTACTGGAGGGATGTCTATCTAAGTGGGAGTTCATTGAATAATTTGATTAGATGAACTTAATTATCATGAACTTAGTCTAAAAATTTTACAATATGTCTTGTAGATCAAATGGCCAACGTAGTCCTCAACTTCAACGCGTTCCTAGAGAAAACCAAGCTGAAAGACGATGGCAGCAACTACACGGACTGGGTCCGGAACCTGAGGATCATCCTCATAGCTGCCAAGAAAGATTATGTCCTACAAGCACCGCTAGGTGACGCACCTGTTCTCCCTGCAGAACAAGACGTTATGAATGCTTGGCAGGCACGTACCGATGACTACTCCCTCGTTCAGTGTGGCATGCTTTACAGCTTAGAGCCGGGGCTCCAAAAGCGTTTTGAGAGACACGGAGCATATGAGATGTTCGAAGAGCTGAAAATGGTTTTCCAAGCCCATGCCCGGGTCGAGAGATATCAAGTCTCCGACAAGTTCTTCAGCTGTAAGATGGAGGAAAACAGTTCTGTCAGTGAGCACATACTCACTATGTCTGGGTTGCATAACCGCTTGACTCAGCTGGGAGTTAATCTCCCGGATGACGCGGTCATTGACAGAATCCTTCAGTCGCTTGCACCGAGCTACAAGAGCTTTGTGATGAACTTCAATATACAGGGGATGGAAAAGACCATTCCTGAAGTATTTGCAATGCTGAAATCAGCAGAGGTAGAAGTCAAAAAGGAACATCAAGTGTTGATGGTGAATAAAACCACTAAGTTCAAGAAGGGCAAGGGAAAGAAAGCTTTCAAGAAGGACGGCAAGGGAGTTGCCGCGCTCGGCAAGCAAGCTGCCGGGAAGAAGCCAAAGAATGGACCCAAGCCCGAGACTGAGTGCTTTTATTGCAAGGAAAGTGGTCACTGGAAGCGGAACTGCCCCAAATACTTAGCGGACAAGAAGGCTGGCAAAACGAAAGGTATATGTGATATACATGTGATTGATGTGTACCTTACCAGCACTCGTAGTAGCTCCTGGGTATTTGATACCCGTGCGGTTGCTCATATTTGTAACTCAAAACAGGAGTTGCGGAATAAGCGGAGACTGGCGAAGGACGAGGTGACGATGCGCGTCGGGAATGGTTCCAAGGTCAATGTGATCGCCGTCGGCACGCTGCCTCTACATTTACCTTCGGGATTAGTTTTAAACCTTAATAATTGTTATTTAGTGCCAGCTTTGAGCATGAACATTGTATCAGGATCTCGTTTAATTCGAGATGGCTACTCATTTAAATCTGAGAATAATGGTTGTTCTATTTATATGAGAGATATGTTTTATGGTCATGCTCCGATGGTGAATGGTTTATTCTTAATGAATCTCGAGCGTAATGCTACACATGTTCATAGTGTGAGTACCAAAAGATGTAAGGTTGATAATGATAGTCCCACATACTTGTGGCACTGCCGCCTTGGTCACATAGGTGTCAAACGCATGAAGAAGCTCCATGCAGATGGACTTTTAGAGTCTCTTGATTACGAATCATTTGACACGTGCGAACCATGCCTCATGGGTAAAATGACCAAGACTCCGTTCTCAGGAACAATGGAGCGAGCAACCAACTTATTGGAAATCATACATACTGATGTGTGCGGTCCAATGAGTGTGAGGCTCGCGGTGGCTATCATTATGTTCTCACCCTCACTGATGACTTGAGTAGATATGGGTATGTCTACTTAATGAAACACAAGTCTGAGACCTTTGAAAAGTTCAAGGAATTTCAGAGTGAGGTTGAGAATCAACGTGACAGGAAAATCAAGTTCCTGCGATCAGATCGTGGAGGAGAATACTTGAGTCACGAGTTTGGCACACACTTAAGAAAATGTGGAATAGTTTCACAACTCACGCCGCCTGGAACACCTCAGCGTAATGGTGTGTCCGAACGTCGTAATCGCACTCTATTAGATATGGTGCGATCTATGATGTCTCTTACCGATTTACCGCTATCTTTTTGGGGCTATGCTTTAGAGACTGCCGCATTCACTTTAAATAGGGCTCCGTCGAAATCCGTTGAGACGACACCGTATGAATTATGGTTTGGGAAGAAACCTAAGCTGTCGTTTCTAAAAGTTTGGGGATGCGATGCTTATGTCAAGAAACTTCAACCTGAAAAGCTCGAACCCAAGTCGGAAAAATGCGTCTTCATAGGATACCCTAAAGAAACTATTGGGTATACCTTCTACCTCAGATCCGAAGGCAAGATCTTTGTTGCCAAGAATGGATCCTTTCTAGAGAAGGAGTTTCTCTCGAAAGAAGTAAGTGGGAGGAAAGTAGAACTTGATGAAGTATTACCTCTTGAACCGGAAAATGGTGCAACTCAAGAAAATGTTCCTGAGGTGCCTGCACCGACTAGAGAGGAAGTTAATGATGATGATCAGGATACTTCTGATCAAGCTCCTACTGAAATTCGAAGGTCCACAAGGACACGTTCCGCACCAGATTGGTACGGCAACCCTGTCTTGGAAATCATGTTGTTAGACAACGGTGAACCTTCGAACTATGAAGAAGCGATGGCGGGCCCGGATTCCGACAAATGGCTAGAAGCCATGAAATCCGAGATAGGATCCATGTATGAAAATGAAGTATGGACTTTGACTGACTTGCCCGTTGAGCGGCGAGCCATAGAAAATAAATGGATCTTTAAGAAGAAGACAGACGCGGATGGTAATGTGACCATCTATAAAGCTCGGCTTGTCGCTAAGGGTTATCGACAAGTTCAAGGGGTTGACTACGATGAGACTTTCTCACCGGTAGCGAAGCTGAAGTCCGTCCGAATCATGTTAGCAATTGCCGCATTCTATGATTATGAGATATGGCAAATGGACGTCAAAAACGGCATTCCTTAATGGTTTCCTTAAGGAAGAATTGTATATGATGCAGCCGGAAGGTTTTGTTGATCCTAAGAATGCTGACAAGGTGTGCAAGCTCCAACGCTCGATTTATGGGCTGGTGCAAGCGTCTCGGAGTTGGAACATTCGCTTTGATGAGATGATCAAAGCATTTGGGTTTACGTAGACTTATGGAGAAGCCTGCGTTTACAAGAAAGTGAGTGGGAGCTCTGTAGCATTTCTCATATTATATGTAGATGACATACTTTTGATGGGAAATGATATAGAACTTTTGGACAGCATTAAGGCCTACTTGAATAAAAGTTCTTCAATGAAGGACCTTGGAGAAGCTGCTTATATATTAGGCATCAAGATCTACAGAGATAGATCAAGATGCCTCATAGGTCTTTCAGAAAGCACATACCTTGATAAGATATTGAAGAAGTTCAATATGGATCAGTCTAAGAAGGGGTTCTTGCCTGTGTTGCAAGGTGTGAAATTGAGCTCAGCTCAATGTCCGACCACGGCAGAAGATATAGAAGAGATGAGTGTCATCCCCTATGCCTCAGCCATAGGTTCTATTATGTATGCCATGCTGTGTACCAGACCTGATGTAAACCTTGCCGTAAGTTTGGTAGGTAGGTACCAAAGTAATCCCGGCAAGGAACACTGGACAGCGGTCAAGAATATCCTGAAGTACCTGAAAAGGACTAAGGAAATGTTTCTCGTTTATGGAGGTGACGAAGAGCTCGTCGTAAAAGGTTACGTCGACGCTAGCTTCGACACAGATCTGGATGACTCCAAGTCACAAACCGGATACGTGTATATTTTGAATGGTGGGCCAGTAAGCTGGTGTAGTTGCAAGCAGAGCGTCGTGGCGGGATCTACATGTGAAGCAGAGTACATGGCAGCCTCAGAGGCAGCGCATGAAGCAATTTGGGTGAAGGAGTTCATCACCGACCTAGGAGTCATACCCAATGTGTCGGGGCCGATCAAGCTCTTCTGTGACAACACTGGAGCTATTGCACTTGCCAAGGAGCCCAGGTTTCACAAGAAGACAAGGCACATCAAGCGTCGCTTCAACTCCATTCATGAAAATGTTCAAGATGGAGACATAGATATTTGTAAAGTACATACGGACCTGAATGTAGCAGATCCGTTGACTAAACCTCTCCCTAGAGCAAAACATGATCAACACCAGAATTCCATGGGTGTTCGATTCATCACAATGTAACTAGATTATTGACTCTAGTGCAACTGGGAGACTGTTGGAAATATGCCCTAGAGGCAATAATAAAAGCATTATTATTATATTTCCTTATTCATGATAATTGTCTTTATTCATGCTATAATTGTGTTATCCGGAAATCGTAATACATGTGTGAATAATAGACACCAACATGTCCCTAGTAAGCCTCTAGGTGACTAGCTCGTTGATCAACAGATAGTCATGGTTTCCTGACTATGGACATTGGATGTCATTGATAACGGGATCACATCATTAGGAGAATGATGTGATGGACAAGACCCAATCCTAAACATAGCATAAGATCGTATAGTTCGTATAGTTCCAATGTCAAGTATCTTTTCCTTAGACCATGAGATCGTGTAATTCCCGGATACCGTAGGAGTGCTTTGGGTGTGCCAAACGTCACAACGTAACTGGGTGACTATAAAGGTATACTACGGGTATCTCCGAAAGTGTCTGTTGGGTTGACACGGATCAAGACTGGGATTTGTCACTCCGTATGACGGAGAGGTATCACTGGGCCCACTCGGTAATGCATCATCATAATGAGCTCAAAGTGACCAAGTGTCTGGTCACGGGATCATGCATTATGGTACGAGTAAAGTGACTTGCCGGTAACGAGATTGAACGAGGTATTGGGATACCGATGATCGAATCTCGGGCAAGTAACATACCGATTGACAAAGGGAATTGTATACGGGGTTGCTTGAATCCTCGACATCGTGGTTCATCCGATGAGATCATCGAGGAGCATGTGGGAGCCAACATGGGTATCCAGATCCCGCTGTTGGTTATTGATCGGAGAGCGATCTCGGTCATGTCTACATGTCTCCCGAACCCGTAGGGTCTACACACTTAAGGTTCGGTGACGCTAGGGTTGTAGGGATATGTATATGCAGTAACCCGAATGTTGTTCGGAGTCCCGGATGAGATCCCGGACGTCACGAGGAGTTCCGGAATGGTCCGGAGGTAAAGAATTATATATAGGAAGTGCTATTTCGGCCGTCGGGGTAAGTTTCGGGGTCACCAGTATTGTACCGGGACCACCGGAAGGGTCCCGGGGGTCCACCGGGTGGGGCCACCTATCCCGGAGGGCCCCATGGGCTGAAGTGGGAAGGGATCCAGCCCAAAGTGGGCTGGGGCGCCACTTCCCCTAGGGCCCATGCGCCTAGGGTGGGGAAACCCTAAAGGGGGGGCTCCCCCTTGCTTGGGGGGCAAGCCCCCCACCCCTTGGCCGCCGCCCCCCTAGGAGATTGCATCTCCTAGGGCTGGCGCCTCCCCCCCCCCTAGGCCCCCCTATATATAGTGGGGGGATGGAGGATCTCTTACCTTTGCCTTTGGTGCCTCCCTCTCCCTCTCCAACACATCCTCCTCCTCCATAGAGCTTGGCGAAGCCCTGCCGGAGTACTGCAACTCCACCACCACCACGCCGTCGTGCTGCTGCTGGAGCCATCTTCCTCAACCTCTCCTTCCCCTTGCTGGATCAAGAAGGAGGAGACGTCACGCTGACCGTACGTGTGTTGAACACGGAGGTGCCATCCGTTCGGCGCTAGGATCATCGGTGATTTGGATCACGTCGAGTACGCCTTCTTCATCCCCGTTCTTTGAACGCTTCCGCGCGTGATCTACAAAGGTATGTAGATGCAAACCAATCACTCGTTTCTAGATGAACTCCTAGATGGATCTTGGTGAAACCGTAGGAAAATTTTTGTTTTCTGCAACGTTCCCCAACATGCTTTGAATTTAGGGATGGGCCGCCGTGTGTGGTTAGGCCATCCCGGGAACCTCTCTTTCGTCCTGGTCCAACTGGTGACGACGTAATAAAGCTTCGTAAATTGTCTCAAAAAAATCTGTATTTGAGAGAGTAATTATGTAATCATGGTTTACACCCAGCAGGATGTTACAACGAGGTAATTAAACAGGACATGAACTGTGAATCTCAGATGATATGGCTATATGAGTAGTGAGAAGTTGATTCATTGACAAATGGCACTTCAGTACCTCCCGTACTTGTTCTTCTTTGGCCTCAACTGTAAATAATAGTTTGCACACAATACATCAGATAAGAAAAATGAATAGATTATTCAGTTCACATCAATTGTATCTAAATAAATATAAATATCCAATAGTAGCTGTCAAAACCTAGAAGTTCCTATTTGTACGAAAATGTTTTGTCATGAGAGTGTTAGTGTGGATGGAACACATGCCCCTACAGTGCATACCAGAAGAAAAAAAATCAGGGTCATCACATAAAAAAAAGAGCAGGGGAGTTGGAAAGTATGTTAAATGGAGTAAAATGTTGTATACGACACTATGACTAGAGCATGCATCATGAAAGAATTAATTTTATTTTTAATCAAAAAATAATAATTTTATTTCTGAATATCGTCGGCGATGAACTGTATTCTAACAAGATCTATGAGGCAAAGAACATGATTTCTTTCTTCCATAAAGGGACAATGGATGAAGTTTCACCTGGTTGCTGTGGCCACACTTCTTCTTGCGGCAGTTTGTAGCTCTAAGAAGCAGCCGAGCATAGCACCTGCAAGAGAATAGTGACAAAACGCTAATTAGGACAATCACAACCCTATGATACGCAAAGACCACGATGGAACCTCCTTCTAGAAGAAGAAAAAAGGTTGATAATCGCTCCTACATAGTTGCATTGCATCACATCTACACTTACCTCTTAGGGTACACATCACCAACTTACTTGTCAAGAGCTAAATCATGTACACGAACACAACAATTAGGAAATGGTGTGACGGGATAGACAATGCCTACTTTTATCACATGTAATGATCGATGTGAGTCACATGTAATCATGTACACACGCAGGCAATTGTGTGAAGAACAGCTAAATAAGTTGGGGCTTACGCACCAGGAAGGGCTTGGCGAAGGTCGTCTTTGTTTTTCATGAGAGGTTCCATTAAGGTTAGTGGTTGCTAATCAACGAGTTTTTGGGAAGATAATTGGTTAGGTGACACTTCATTAGCTCTTCAATATCTGACCCTTTATAATATTATAGTTAGGAAGGAGGCCACGGTGGCAGCTGTCTTGGGGCTAGCCCATTGAATAGTTAATTTAGCGGAGCCTTACTCAGTGACAAATGAACTGGGTGGATCCACTTGGTTAGTACGTTGGTGTCAATCAATTTAACCGAGATGTCTGTACCGTTACGGTGGAGGTTGATTAACAATGGTGTCTTTCTCGTGAAGTCTATGTATGCGGATTTTATAAATTCTGGGTCTATTTTTCGCATAACACATCTAATAAACAAAAGTTCTAAAATCAAAGTTTTCATGTGATTCTTACAGAGGGACTTAGTTCTTACAAAAGATAATTTTGCAAAACATAATTGACCGGGTAGCACAAAATGTTCATTTTGCGATTAAGAGAAAACAATTCATCATTTATTCATGTCATATCCGTTTGCTACATTGATTTGATGGATGATTCGTGTTACTTCAATTTATCACGACCAACAAGTATACCAAATTGGTTTGGTAATTGGTTAGGTGGTATTCACCACTGAAGGGTAAATTCCGTGTGGGAGTTTGTGTCCTTCATTGGGCAATTTGAAATTGCTAGAATAATTATGTTTTTAACCGACCATCTATTCCAAAAAAATTGTAGGTTACCTACAGAGCTAGCTATGGCATCAATCTATATGTGATCATCACTGCAGCCTATAGACGTACGAGGGCTTATGGCCTTCGGGTCCAGCCATTTGAAAACGGTTGCATGAGTTTTGTTTAACCAGTTTGGCTGGCGTCCTAGTACCCGATTATGTGGATAAGCTATGTAATTTTGCTTCTGACTGGTTTTGTCATGTTTTGCTGTAAGCATTTTGGTACCAGCTACCGAGACAACGTGATCGCGGTCACCTGTGCCTTATGATGGATGCTATGACTGCAGGCGCACGCTGACTTGACACACAATGGGCCTTGATACTACGGCCACTTGGTGATCTTTTCTTCTTATTTTTTATCCTTTCTCGAAGGGCCATAGGCCGTTCTTTATTAGCGGGAGCGGAAAAACACAGTTACATCGGTACTGGCCACAAGCAATGGCCCAGCAAAATACTAAAAGCCTGAAGCCACACTAAGACTGGCCAACAGCCTTACAGAAGAGGAAGAGAGCAACACCCTAGATTACCCAGTAGTGTCAGTGTCTAAGATGCACCCCGCTGCTCTCTAGGTGGCCAGATCTTCCCTGAAAGCATCAAAGACCTTGTCAACACTGCTGGCCTGCTGGTCGAAGACTCTGGCGTTCCTCTCTTTCCAGATTCGCCAATGGATCAGGATGGTAATGGTGTCGAACACGCGCCTCCTCGTCTTGGGTATTTGTTGCCTGGCGCTTATCCACCGGTCTTCAGTAGAAGTGTAGCTCTCATTTGGTATTGTGAAGTTGGCGCCTGACCACTGTTTGATCCTTGTCCACACAAGTTGCGTATATCTGCAGTGTACAAAAAGGTGTGTGCAATCCTCCAGCTCCGAGTGACATAGTTGGCAGCAGGGATCGTTGGGCCAGCCCCTGCTCTGCAAATTGTCCGTTGTCTGACATCTCTTGTGGACCACTAACCACATGAAGAATTTGCATCTAGGGGTCGCCTTCGATTTCCATATAGGCTTAGCGCAAGCAAATCCGGCATTCGCCAAGAAAAACATCCTGTACGTCGAGCCGACCGAGAAAGTTGCACTCTCTGTTAGTCTCCATCTGGGGAGTCCCTGCTGTCCTGTTGAAGCACAGTTTCTTGCACGGTGTCCCACACCTCTAGGTACTGGGCCAGGGCTCTCGATGAGATGCCACCCTAGATGTCTCGGACCCAGGCGTTGTTAGACAGAGCCTCTCTGATAGACATGCCCTTGTCCTTGACATATGAGTATAAAGCTTGCGTGGTGTAGGCGATGGATCTCCCGCCCGGGAGCCAGTTATCAACCCAGAATCGGGCGTCATGACCGCTACCCAGCTTTATCTCGCATGCTGCGTTGAACATCGCAACCACTTCCTTTTCTGCCTTGTCCAGAAAGAAACTCCAAGGTCTTTCCTCCTTGTCCCAATTCTTCCACAGCCACCGACAGCGGAGAGCCAGCCCAAAACTCCTCAGGTTCAGAACCTCGAGGCCGCCAAACTCCTTGGGCCTGCATAACATAGCCCAGGGTAGAAGGTAGTGACCCCCGCTGATCTGCTGCTCTCCCTTCCACACAAAGCTTTTGCATCTTCATTCAATTAATTTGATTGCCCAGACTGGAAGTGGAAGGACGGACATATGGTGAATAGGCAGTGCCATGAGGACAGATTGGCACAGAGTCAGTCTTTCGGATATTGCCAGCATCTTTGGTTTCCAGCCCTTCATCTTACTGGAAACCTTGTCCACCAGAGGGAGAATATCATGGCGTTTGAGCCTATAGATCGACAGAGGCAGTCCCAAGTATTTGAAGGGAAACGGCTGGTTGTTGCATTGGAAGTGGTTGGCCACTATCTGGAGCTGTTCCTCATCACAACGGATCCCTGTGATTGAGCTCTTTTGGAAGTTAATGCATAGTCCCGAGGCCTCCCCAAATAGTTTGAGTATGCCGGCCACCACATGTAAGTCTGTACTGGAGGGGGTGAAGAAAAGGATGGCATCATCCATGAAAATGGAGGTTCTTGGCACCCGTTCATCCCAGCCAAATACCAGAGAGCAGCCGATGTTGCTTCGCCCATTCCATTAAAGCATGGAGAGTGTCCATGGCTATGATGAATAGCGCTGGAGATATGGGGTCTCCTTGCCTGACTCCACTGCCCAACATGAATGGCTCGCCCAAGACTCCATTAAGAAGGATAGAGGTCGATGCAGTACGTAACAACCCACAGATCCAAGAGATCCATCTCTCACCGAAACCTCTTCTCCGAAGGACTTCCAGCAAAAATTCCCAAGAAAGGGTATCAAAAGCCTTGGAGATGTCGATCTTCATCAGAATAGCTTTGGTTTTCCTCTGGTGCAGTTGTCGAGCCGCACTCCGTACAAACTTAAAGTTCTCATGTATACTTCTGGAGTTCACAAAAGCGCACTGTGCCTGGGTAATAATCTTCGGCAACAGGGGGGACAGCCGCACCACTAAAACTTTCGCAAATATCTTTGCAGCTCCGTGAATAAGGTTGATCGGTCTGAAGTCTCTGAGATGCAGCGCTCCCTCCTTCTTGGGTAATAGCGTCAGGATGGACTCGTTGAGGATCTCGAACGAGTTGAAACCGCCCGTGTGGAGCTGTTCCATCACCTCCATGAAGTCCTGGGCAATTATATCCCAACAAGACTGGTAGAACAGCCCGGAGAATCCATCCGGCCCGGGTGCACGGTCCGACGGCATGCCCAATACCACACGCTTGACCTCCTCGGCTGAAAAAGGAGCCTCCAAAGCTTGTGCCATGTCCGGGTCAATCGCCCCTAGTCGTATCTCATCAAGGTTGATCAGCCTAGGATGCTCTTTGGGCGTGCCCATGAGCTCCATGAAGAAGCCCCTCGCAAGCTCCAGCTTGTCTTCCACTGTGGCCGTCGTATGAGTCCCATCGGTAATACACGGAATCGGGTGTTTTCTCCTCCTACCATTAGCCTTCATGTGGAAGTACTTAGTGTTCGCATCACCCTCTTTCAAGACTCTAATGTGCGTCCTCTGACGCAGCCTCGTTCTTTCCAGCGACGCTCGTGCCAGGCATTTGCCCTTTAGGAAAGCTTTCAATCTCCTCTCGTCCTCTGATAGTGCCCTGACTTCTTGCGCAGAATCTAAGCGCAGAATAACCTCACTCGCTATCTAGAATTGGAGGTTAAAAGAACTCTGATTTCTCTGCCCCCAGCTCCTTCGGGCTTTTGTTGTGCACTGCAATTTGGTTGCAAAAATCTTCATCGGGTTCTGACTGTTGACTGTCTCCTCCCAAGCCTCTAGAACCACCTCCAAAAACCGCGGAATTTTGCACCAGAAGTTTTCGAACCTGAATCTGTGTGCTCGTGGATGTTCCCTGGAGACCGAGAGTAGAAGGGGGCAGTGATCCGAGATGTTCGAGCTTAGGGGTGTCAGGTCACTGATCGGGAATAGATCTTCCCATTCATTATTAAACAGCAGCCTATCTAGACGTGCCATAACTGTGTGACGCCCAGATAATTAGGCTACAGTAATCCCACGTTAACGATGCCACGTCACTTTGATTACTGTTAGTAATCTCGCGTTAGTTCGAAACCGATTCAAATTCAAAATCAAAATCAAGCAAACCATAAAAGTTTTTCAAATATTAAAACTAAAATGTTCAATAAATAGTAGATAAATCAGAGGCTATTATAAAATTGTAAACAACATTATTGAAATTTGATAAGTGACCTAAACAACCTCAAACAGTGGCTGAAAACATTATTTACTAACCTTTTTATTAATAAAAAATAAATATGAAATGATAATTACCCCAAACTAGTTTTTGGTGGTAGGATATATTGTGTTTTGAATTTTGGGCCAACTCTCATATTTTACAAAACTGATTTGGTGCCCAAACAATTAGCCAAAACAGAAAAGGAAATACATAAAAAAAGAGAAAGAGAAACCCCCCTTGCCCCTTCTCCTGGCGTGATAGATAGACCCGCTGGTTCTACTGCTGGCAGTACCATGCTGCTTTTATTTCTTCCATATCCACGAGAAGTTTGTATAAAGCTAATTTTCTTCACAGGCTAAGACACGAATCTATCCCAACGCATATTAAAAGGACGCAAATCTTGTACCTTGCTTGCACCGCAGCATACAGACCTCTCCCTTATGCAAGTGACACATCCTCCTCATCTTAATCCCCACATAGACCGCCTAGGCCTAAAACCTATGACCCAGCCTGCCCAATCTCCCCACACTTCGCGACTCTCTCGGCATAAAACCCCTCCGACGGTTTTAGGGATCCGCCCTGCGCTTGAGTCTGAAGAATCGGGCGGAGCCACAAGTAGTCCGATTCCACTTCTCTCCCTTGATCTTCTGGGTGCAAAGCCACAGAGCTCGCTCGTGCCGGACTAGCGATGAGAGGGAAAGCCGGCTAGAGGTATACCCATAACCAGCTGGGCACTCTTCCCCGTTACAACCGCAACAACAACGGGGACCCGGGAACGTGCCTCCTCGAAGACGGTAAAAGGTCCTACAGCCCGATCGAACTCATCAGCCCCCATTCAACATGTGAAACTTGGCCTTTCCCTTCAGCAACTCATCTAGCGGCCCTAATGCACAAGATTTTTCCCGTCAGAGCAAACTCTCCTCCCTCCTGATCACAGATACAAGCAATCCGCGCCTTCCGGCATAGCCTCCCTACCTCACTCTGTCCCGCACTTGGTCCGCGAGCCGATGCGTGCCGCCGCTGACCTGCTCCAAACAGTCCTAAACCGCGGCTCAGTTGCCCCGCTGTCTCGGCATGAGAAGTCCCGCCCACCATCCCACCCCGCCGTCTGCCTCCGCCGACGTCTCCACTCTGCCGCCAGGCGACGCCGCGCTGTAGTTGGAGCCCCTTCTGCTCGCGCAGCGTCAAAAACCGCTCGCATCGGCGCGTTCAAGGTGCCCAGCCCGCGCCGGCCCGCGCCCGTCACTTGGCCTCGACGCCATCCCGGCACGTGCCCACCAGTGTTCGCAATCGGCGGCCCGAGAGGCTGCAAGCTAATCACACAGCCAGTCGACTCTTTGCCGTCGGCGCTCGCTTTGCTAAAATACTGATCATTGCGGCTGTTGCGCCGCTACTGCTAGATGTCACCGCTATGCTAAGAAAATATCCATACCCGCCTCGATGTCCGACAACTTGCTAGGTGCTCGAACTAACGAGCCTTAGTGATGGCCTCCATCGGACAGAAACCTCGAGATCAGCACCATCTGGACTGCAGTGACCATAAAAGGTCTTTAATCACAAACGGCCAGGCTTGGCTTGACGCACCAAGTGAATCGTTCGCTTTGTCGCCTCGATTCGTGCTGGCATGCAGAGCTGATCCCAACAATCTCTTGGAAAGCTCGGCTGCATCCAACATAAAAGCCGGCGCGCAGCATGACAACCCCGTATGGCTTCGTCGCGTACGCTTCCTCTGCCGAGGCCCTACTCTTACTGCTCCTATAATTAATGTCCCATCCCGTGGTCCGCCATCCCTCAGGCGGCCGGCCCTTCCTGCCCTTATGCCATGAGGGCCGCCGAGGAGAGCTGCAAAACCATCGGCCTCTCGCTGCTGCCTGCTACGGTGAGCATCGCCTCGCTCGCCCCTAGGCGCCGGTTGCTCGCTCTCGAATTCCAATCTAAGCCTGCGACCAGTTTTTCCCTTTGACGGCAATGTCCGATAATCCCGCTTAGTTGGCTCGTCTTGAAGCCAATGGACATGGGGGCCCCGCTCTCCAGAACAAATTAAAAAAAAACAACAAAACAAAGGAATAAAAAAATACATAAATAAATAATGATAAAAATAATTAATTAATTAATTAACTAATTAGTTAACTTATTTAATTCTGATTAAATTAACTAATTAAGGTTAATTAACCCAATGATTAATTAACCTAATTAACTACTGTTAATTAGTTAATTAATTAGTATGACAGAGGGGCCCACCTCCTTAATTAATTTTGATTAGTTTAAATAATCTGTTTAATTAAAATGTGTCACTGACCAGTGGGACCCACTGGTCAGGTCAGGTTGACCAGTCAACCCCTGTTGACTACTGACGTCAGCATGACATCATGCTGATGTCATTAATTCATTTTTAAATTAATTTAATTAATTAATTAAATACCAGAAATTAATAAAATCTTTAGAGAATCCTATCTTTTAATCCGTAATTCGGATGGAAAAACTTTGTACATGAAAGTTGCTCAGAACGACGAGACGAATTTGAATACGCAGCCCGTTTATCCGCCACGCATCCCTAGCATAGCGAACACGCAACTTTCCCCCTCCGGCTCCTCTGCCCGAAAACGCGAAACACCGGGATATTTTCCCGGATGTTTCCCACCCTTCACCGGTATCACCTCATACCGCGTTAGAGCACCTCTAGCACCGATACTTGTCATGTCATGCATCGCTATGCATCTGCTTGCTTAAATATTTATTGTTTCTTCCCCCTCTTCTCTCGCTAGACACCGAGACCGACGCCGCTGCTACCCAGTACGACTACGGAGTTGACGACCCCTCCTTGCCAGAGAACCAGGCAAGCCCCCCTCCTTTGATCACCAGATATCGCCTACTCTTCTCTATACTGCTTGCATTAGAGTAGTGTAGCATGTTACTGCTTCCCGTTAATCCTATACTGATGCATAGCCTGTCCTTGCTACTACTGTTGTTACCTTTACCTGCAATCCTAATGCTTAGTATAGGATGCTAGTTTTTCATCAGTGGCCCTACATCCTTGTCCATCTGCCATGCTATACTATCGGGCCGTGATCACTCGGGAGTTGATCACGGGTATATACTATATACTTTATACATGATACATGTGGTGACTAAAGACGGGTCGGCTTGAGGAGCACCCGCGAGTGGATCTTTGAGGCGGAGCGACAGGGCAGGTTCTGACCACCTAGGAGAGAGGTGGGCCTGGCCCTGGTCGACGTTCGCGGATACTTAACACGCTTAACGAGATCTGGGTATTTGATCTGAGTTTGGCCATTTGGTCTATATGCACTAACCATCTACGCGGGAGTAGTTATGGGTATCCCGGCGTCGTGGTATCAGCCGAAGCCTTCGTGACGTCAGCGACTGAGTGGCGCGCGCCGGATTGGAACGTAATCCTGCTCTTGTATTAAGGGGGCTAGTTCTGCTTCCGGCCGCGTACGCAACGTGCAGGTGTGCTAAGGGCGATGGGCCCAGACCCCTGTGCGCTTAGGTTTAGACCGGCGTGCCGACCTCTCTGTTGGTCTAGGTGGGCCTGCGACGTGTTGATCTTCCGAGGCCGGGCATGACCCAGGAAAGTGTGTCCGGCCAAATGGGATCGAGCGTGTTGGGGTATGTGGTGCACCCCTGCAGGGAAGTTAATCTATTCGAATAGCCGTGATCTTCGGTAACAGGACGACTTGGAGTTGTATCTTGACCTTATGACAACTAGAACCGGATACTTAATAAAACACACCCTTCCAAGTGCCAGATACGACCGATGGTCGCTCTCTCACAGGGCGACGAGGGGAGGATCATCGGTTAGGGTTATGCTATGCGATGATACTTGGAGGACTTCAGTCTACTCCCTTCTACATGCTGCAAGACGGAGGCTGCCAGAAGCGTAGTCTTCGAAAGGATTAGCTATCCCCCTCTTATTCTGGCTTTCTGCAGTTCAGTCCACCGATATGGCCCTTTACACATTTACCCATGCATATGTAGTGTAGTTTCTTGCTTGCGAGTACTTTGGATGAGTACTCACGGTTGCTTCTCCTTCTTTCCCTCTATCCCTTCTACCTGGTTGTCGCAACCAGATGTTGGAGCCCAGGAGCCAGACGCCACCGTCGACGATGACCCCTACTACACCGGAGGTGCCTACTACTACGTGATGCCCGCTGGCGACGACCAGGAGTAGTTAGGAGGATCCCAGGCAGGAGGTCTGCGCCTCTTTCGATCTGTATCCCAGTTTGTGCTAGCCTTCTTAAGGCAAACTTGTTTAACTTATGTCTGTACTCAGATATTGTTGCTTCCGCTGACTCGTCTATGATCGAGCTTTTGTATTCGAGCCCTCGAGGCCCCTGGCTTGTAATATGATGCTTGTATGACTTATTTTATTTGTAGAGTTGTGTTGTGATATCTTCCCGTGAGTCCCTGATCTTGATCGTACACGTTTGCGTGTATGATTAGTGTACGGTCAAATCGGGGGCGTCACAAACTGTTTGCTCCTAACCATTGCACCAAGTGAAGCGTCTGCCTGCCAGAGGCATATCATGCAGACCAAGGCTATTCAAGGTGTGCCTAAACTTGTTTGCAGTCCTCCTATTGATCCTCCGAGTGCTTCTCTCCTCCTCCTTGCTCACCAGATTGAAATCCCCATTGATAATCCAGGGTACTTGAACCTGCTGGCCTAGATGTGCCAGCTCCTCCAGAAACTTGATTTTGTCTTCGACCTCCTGTGGCCCATACATAGAAGAAACCTTCCGGATTTTGTCATCAGCCAGAGATCTAACCATTGCCGAGATTACAAATTCCCCCTTTCTGCACATTGGAAACCTGCAATTGATTGGATTTCCACGCCATCACAACGCCATCCCTCTCCGCTGGCAGATAGTCAAACTCATCAAACCCGGGCCCTAAAGTCTACAAGACCAGGGCCCTCTCCACCATGGCCAATTTAGACTCTTGTAAACATACCAATGAGACATTAAGCTGTTGCAGGGACAGACGGACCGCACTGCGTCTTGCGGGGTTATTGAGCCCCCTTACATTCCAAGATACTATGCCTAACGACATTACAAACCAGAGAAGAGCCTCTTCCTTCGATGTCGCTGCGACTAGACGCCGCATGACTCTGCCTGCTCGGGAAGTAAGAATGCCCCGAACTGGAGCTGCGCCGGCTCGTTGAACCCATGTCCCTCCGGATCGAGCAGGGCGGCCACCGCCCTAATGTGTTGGGGCGCCAGTGGCTTGTCGAAAAGCCGGAGGTACGCCTCAAGAGCCTCCTGGGTCATCTGCTCCTTATTCTCGATCAGGCCCATGCGTCGGAGTAGCACCGTCTGGGCACGCTGCTCCGGTCCTTTCTTCATGCCATCATCTTGCTGGCAGAGCCTAGCACTCCTCCTTGGAGTGAAATTGGGAGGCAGAGTCTTCTTGCGCCTGGCCGGCACGGATGCCACCGGCCTGAGTCCCAAGACTGATGGCGCGGGTGTGGCCCCGACACCCTCCAGTAGCGTGGTCACCACTGTTTTGGGGCCGAATTCCGTAGCCGTGTCCTCCTCGCTTGGCCGTATTAGCCGGTGCTCCCCCAGCGGGACTACAATCGGGGTGCGAGGCAAATCCTGCCCCGATGGCTCCTCCTCCTCCTGCCTGTGCGGGATGCACAATGATGAGAGCGGCCCTGTCGCCCCCACGACCTCCAGCAGCGCTCTATTATGTTCCTCTATCACAGGCGCCTTTGCTGCCCCATCCAACACGTCGTCAGCTTGGGTCGATCCATCTGCAGCCTCCCCCTGAGCCTCTTGGCTAAATGACAGCCTCCGCGGTGATGGCGCACATCCCCGTCCACTTGGTGCTAACTCTGGTGTCCGATGCAGCACTACTGAGCCCACGGCAGTGGATGCCGGGGACCTACCCACTGGCGTCTCCACAAGGGCCACAGATCCAACCGCCGTCGTGGCATTGGAAGAAGGTGAAACAGAGGACAGTGCGGTTGCCGTCGGCCTTGGTGCGCCAAACTCCAGACCGCCGCCCTGGGTAGGAAGGTCGCTGGCCGAACGCCCGCCCCAATCACCCGCAATACCCAGCCTGCCCGGACCCGTGAAGGGATGGCCCCCTGACCGCATCATGTTGCCCGCACCAGTTCCATCTATCGAGCCCCAGTAGCAGATTCTGGAGTAGTCGTGTCTTCTAGTGAGATCTTCGTCCTCCTCCGGCTCGAAGTCCGGCCTGAATTGCAAGTATGGCACGGTGCGGTCCACCACATCCAGGACATGAATGGTGAGGTGATGCACAAGTGTAATGCGCTCCGAGGGCGGCGTCGGCGGCGGTGGGGCAACCGGCCATTCTTGGTCGACCGAGTTTGGCAGACCTGCCGGCTCCGGAACCTCCAGATCATAAATCTTGGGAATGCCGGACGGGTTCTTCATCCACGCCGTCACCTCCAGCTGCCAGCGGTCGGTCGGCGGCAGGATCTCAACCAGCTGACCTTGAAGGTTGTTGACGAGCTGACTAAGAGTCCCCCATTCCCAAGCACTGGCAGGAAGGTCCTCGATCCCTAACTTGTAGAAGAACTGCAGTTTGCCGCTGGAGGCCTGCGCGCTCCGGTGCCAGCGCTGGAAGGCGATGGGGGCCCCGACGCAGCGGATCTGGCCGGACCGGGTGAAGACCGCATCGCACTCGTCTGATGTGGCGAAGGTGATGAAGAAATCGGCCGGATGCGTGACCTCCACCCGGATCCGGCTCCTCTCGACGCCGCAGCAGCGTTCCAGCTCCCGCACTAGTGCCTCTGGCGAGACCGCGGGCCGCCTGCCCCGGACCGTAGCCAGTTAGGGCATGGTTGCGGTAATCCGCCTCCAAAGCGTCCATGCCTGGTGAGCGGGAGATAATGCCCCCGCCCCGCTCCGGCCTCAGATCTGAGTCCCCGTGGGTGAGCAGCTCCCCAGGGAAGCGGCTCCTCGCCAGCGGCAGGTAGTGAGCCATGCTTGCGGAGTGCGGCGGCGGGTGGGGGAGGGGGACCCTGGAGGGCCGCGGCGGCGGGATCTCAGTGGAGGCCGGTGGTGGGCGGGTAGCAACGGTGGGCGCAGTGGCAGAGCGGTGGGGTAGGTGGAGAGGGCGAGAGGGAGCCGGCTGAGAGAGTGTGCTCTTGTTGGCGAGGGATCCGTTTGTGCTGACGCCGCAGCCGTTTAATTTACTCTACTGCACTTGAATTTTTTGTATGGACGCGATGGTGGCTTTATTAATAAAGCGGGACGAAAGTCTATTTCAACTAGATGATACCCCGCACGTTGTTGCGGGAATTTCTAACAAATAATTTGATGTTTAGAAACATGAGATAGTATGTGCCGATGATAAATAATATTCTTGGAAAAAAATATTGTTTAGAATAAGAGAGAATAGTGTTGAAAAGCTAAAATTGTGTGCACATGAATTTTAGTATGTGCGATGATAAAGAATATTCTTTGGAAAAAAATATTGTTTAGAATATGATAAATGTGTTTTTTTAAATAACATTCTTGGAAAAAAAATATTGTTTAGAATAAGATAAAAGTGTTGAAAAGCTTAAATTGTGTGCACGTGATTTTTTTTACTAATTATTACCTTCTTTGATAAACTTCTTCTCCTTTATTACCTTAATAGTATATCACGAAGGTTCCCCGCAAAAAAAGTATATCACCAAGGTGATACATCACCCGCAAAATAAAAACAAGCTGATGCAAAAAAAAAACACCTTTAAGTAGAGACATCTCAGCCCTTGGAAAAAACCTGAAACAACGATGACAACTATTAACTATCCATTCCATAAAAACATAGCTTGCTCAGAAGAAAAAATGCGAGTTCACTAATAATCTAATTTTCTGTTAAAAGATATCACTAATAAATCACGAGGTACACTATTGAGTAAATCATGCTTCTCACCGGATCAACCTTGTGCAACATACTGCTACCATTCATGACAGTATACTCAGGTTGTTCTCATTCTTTTTGTTTGTTTTGTGTAGTGCGCAGCATTATACATGCTTTTGAATTTGATGAAGCTTAGTTCCATTCCTAGAAATAAGCATGATGAGTTATCTGCATTTACACAGATATTAATAAAATTAAATTATGATTAAAAGGTTGCCCCGAAATATTATAGTTTGTAGGGGATGAATGCATCTGGCGTAATTCAGAGCCTTCCGATCCATGTCCATGATGGCAACATAGGGCTCCAGTTTCTGGTCATGTAGCGGTGTTCTTCTCTATCGATCTGGCACTCTCGTTCTGCTTGTTCGACCCTTGCAGTAGTACCCAATGGCGGCTGCAGAATTTTGACAGTATTGAACGTAGATAAATCGGTCCAAAATTTAATGATGCACAAATTATTCACTACGCAAAAGAAGTACTCATTATCTCTATGATGTGATTAGATAAACCGATTCATCAAACCAATCTGTCCAAAAATTAGGCAAAAAGATTAATTGATATTTTGACATACCTCAGCCCTAGCTGGAGCGTTCAGTCTACGATCGTTGTCGTCGGTGTGTGGCGCCTCGCCTGCTGGCTGCTGCTACGTCCTCACCGCTGCCTGCCTGACACCTATTCCTCTAGTTAATGGATACCGGTGCTCTGCTACATGTCCGCCGCCGCCCCGTCGCAGTAGCACCCAGTTGGAAGGCGCAATGATTCGTTCATGATTTGTGTGAGACGAACTGGCTTTATCCTAGTATAAACGGGCCTATTAATGATCAGTGGCGAGATAGTGGATGAAAGGAATATGGGCAGGCCCTCGTTTCGTATGCCACCTACATTTGCTGCGTGCCGCACAACGTGATAACGCACAGCATGTGTGTGTGACACAATGTGATAAAAGAAGTTGAGGTGACGTGTGTGTGGCACAACTTGGTAGAAGAAGTTGAGGTGACGTGGAGGCAGAGAATTCATGTCAACCTGTGGTAGGTCCCTCTTGTAATTCGGTAACGGAGCGCTGATGTGAGTGGACTGCTGATGTGGATAGTTTGCATGTTAAGATAAATAAGATAGTGGGGGTGAATCTCTTAGGTATATAGGATAACTTTTGTGACCCGATGACTGAAACTTATTTTGTCTAAGGCGCATTTAGATGTGTCCTAATTATTGCACATCTAAAGTGACTCAAGCAAGCATAAAAAGAAAAAAGAAAAGAAAATATCCATATGAATCTTGGCCTAAAATTTACGGCACAAGATTTAAACGTGCAATACTTATAGCATATCTAGATGTACTTTAACAAATTCATATATTTTTTAATATAAAATGACTATGTGTGTCGTATGATGCAGGCAGACCGGGATTATCCACTTTTGAATGAAAGAGAAAAAATACGTACTTGCAGCAGATCATCTTGTTGGCGTTGTACTTTTCCGCGAGGGCTCGCAGGCGGGGGCCGTATTTGTAGAAGCACCAGCCTCCGCCGAGGCGTAGCACGAGGTGGATTGTGGACTCCTTGTGTACACCGTAGTCGGCCAGGGTGCGGCCGTCCGGCAGCTGCTTCCCGGCGTAGACGAGACGCTGCTGGTCCGGCGAGATTCCTGCGAAGATCGACGGTGCGACACGGGGGTAATTAATTAAAAAAACGTGGCGTTGGGCATGGACGACTCACGGTATACCTTCCTTGTCCTGGACCTTGGACTTGACATCATCGACGGTGTGGCTGCTCTCGACCTCCAGGGTGGTGGTCTTCCCCGCCGACGTCTTGACGAAGATCTGCATCCTTGATTACTCTCCCCTTCGTACGTGCTTTCTTTCCTCCTTGGTTCTTGTTTCCGTTGCGGTCTTATGCTATTTTGCCGGCGGCCACGTTCCGCTCCGTAGCTCGTGCGTCTATTTTTACATTTTCCCGACGAAAGGAAGCGCGCCATCCAGTTACCGAGGCGCAAACATCACTAACTTTGTTCTTCAGCTTTTTTTGTAAACGACGCTATCATTTGATGAACTAGATGATACTCCGCACGTTATTGCGGGAACATTTTACAACATATTTCAATGTGATTCATTGTATGAAACATAAACGAAAGGAAGCGCGCCCGTCAAGTTACCAAGGCGCAAACATCCCTGACTTTGTTCTTTAGCTTTTTTTTAAGGGTTATTTGCATTTCTGTCCCTAACTCGAACCACCTACTCAGATTTGCCCCTAATTTCAAAGCATACTCAAATTTGCCCCTCTGCCGTTAGGTGCGTTTATAGAAATGCCCATCCATGCCGTTTCCGTCCGATCAAAGCTGTTTGACCGGTATCTGGCCGTTTCTTTGACAATTTTGGCCCTGTCTTCATGTCTCACCTACCGGTAGGACCCACTCTCTTTTTTTGAAAAAACCCTTTCTCTCACCCCATCTCTCTCACACACACTTACATGTGGGTCCTAGCTAGACAAAAAATATTTTTCTTTCTCTCACCTCTCTCTCTCCCTGCCGAACGACGGGCCGACGCCACTCTCTCTCAACTCCGGTGAGAGTGACGAACGGGCGTCGCCTCTACAGCTGGCCTCCCCTGACGTCGCATCCCTCTCGCCCTCGTTCTCTTTCTGCCGCTAGCCTGCTTTCTCTCTCCTGCCCTTGAGCCCTCTCCCGCAAGCATGCTGGACGGCTAGAGAGTGACCTGTCGCCGTCGTCTGTCAAGAACGTGGCCAAGGGCAACACCAAGCCCCGCCAACTCGTCGGGAAGCTCTTACGACATGAACGCATCCTACCAGCCTACTAATTGTTGGAAATATGAGCAATTTACCAAATGATTTTATTAACAGAAATACTAGATAAAGCATGAGTAATATAATAGAGATAAGACAAGTTATGCATTCTGACAGAAAGAAGGTAAATAGCTTCTGCATATATGAACCGTAGCTTAGCATATCTATAGCAGACAGTAGAACTAGTTGCATATATGAAGTAGAACCTATCATGTGTAGGACAAGGACTAGAATAAGGAACTGCGTCAGAACCTTTAACAGGAAAGACAAGAACACGTACGGGACAGCAGCAGCAGAAGCGCTGGACTTGGGGTCGGTGTCCTCGCCTGCCATGTCGTCGAGAAGGTCGTGGACGTCAGGGAAGAAGTCGTCGTCGGCGACCGGATCGTCCGTGATGAAGCAGCCAGTAGTCGCGCTGAGCGCTTCCCAAAAACCTTATCACCCTTCTCCCGTACAGGACTCAAAAGGTGCGGTTTCGAAGGCCTACTGTCCCGACCTGCGGTGCACGCCGCAAGACGGGATGGGGAAGAACGTAGCAGCAGCGCAGTGCTCAGGAACTTGTGGCGAGAGGAGGACGAGATTCTGGTGCGTCTCTCTGAGAGGAGCGACCTCCCTTTTATAGGCGCAAGAGAAGGAGGCGAGAGGCTGCGCCGGGAGCTGAAGGGAACGCGGGAGATGAAACGAACAGTCAGCAGCCGAAGGGTGCAGCGTATACCCGTAGTGCGTGGAAAAAATTTAGATATCGGCTCGGCTCATTCCCGCAATCCGCGGCGCGGCGCGGCGCGTCGTGACGAGGCGTGGCGTGGCGTGGCGTGGCGTGGCGAGGCGGGCGGCGGAGAAGGAGCGCGCGTGGATATCCCTCTTGTTCTCATGCTCGTACAAGTGGGGAAAGAACCTCCCTTATAAGGAGGTCCAACTCCCACTAAACTAGCAATGTGGGACTAAACTTTAGTAGTATCCCTTGCCTTGCACAAATGGGCTAAGTGGGCCTCTAGGATTTATTAGGAATTTCTGAAATAGTTATTGGGATGCCCAAAATAGACTAAATTCCAGCAATCCCCCACCAGATCCCGGAGGCACACAGAAATTTGTCTTTGGTTCCAAAAAACACTGTTTTATATATCGGTACTGTAGTGGAGACTGTTAAGTTGAACTTCCACCTAGAACTCTGTGCTACACTAGTAAGCAACTTGAACAGTGGACTGGGCCTTGAACTGCAAGTTTTCTGCGAATTTAGCTTCACATAAAGCCTTGACCGATACGTGGCTACCGTGGGTCTTCCCCGCGGGTGGAGCTTATGCGTCATACTCCATGACCTTTCATGAGTTTACTAGAGAGAACCCTACTCTCATAGATTGCGACGTTTGACAATCAGACTCATATAGGTGTGTTCTTCAAAAGATGTTCTGCAGGATAACATCTCTGCTTAAATAAGCCACTTAGAACACATTAAGATATACATCAACTTGCCATGCAGATTAGGAGAGTATTGCATCTTCATGGAGTGGTATTGTGAATAGTAAGGATACTCTCCTCTCAGTTGACCAATAGCTTGTCTTCCACATCTAATTCACGGGATCTCCGATCACAAAGAATAGGTTACCACTGTGAACAACTCATATTGTGGGTCTCATACCCATCTCCCTCGATGCATTATCTATCACATTACGTGATAGACCCTTGGTAAAAGGATCTACCAAATTTTTAGACGTTTGGATATAATCCAACGCAATAACTCCAGAGTTTTTCATTTTCCTGACAGACTTTAACCTTCTCTGAACGTGTCTTGATGACTTCATGTTATCCTTTGAACTGCTCACTTTCGTGATCATAGTTTGATTGTCGCAGTTCATAAGGACACCCGGTACAGGTTTCGGAACAACCGACAAGTCATTCAAGAGCCAGCGAAGCCAATCTGCTTCAACCGTAGCTGTATCTAGTGCTGTGAGTTCTGCTTCCATTGTTGACCTCGTTAAGATGGTCTGCTTGCAAGACTTCCAAGAAACAGCGCCACCTCCATGAGTGAATACATAACCGCTCGTGGCCTTTATCTCATCAGCATCTGAGATCCAGTTTGAGTCACTATACCCTTCAAGCACCTTTGGATGCCCGGTGTAGTGAATTCCATAATTTGCAGTGCCTTTCAAATAACGCAAAACTCTTTCTAGAGCTTTCTAATGCACATCTCCTGGTTTTGAAACAAACCGACTCAGTTTGCTAACAGCAAAAGAGATGTCAGGTCTTGTAGCACTGGCTAAGTACATAAGCGAGCCAATAATCTGAGAATACTTCAATTGGTCTCTAGCAATTCTTCGATTCTTTCCAAGCAACACACTAGCATCATATGGTGTTGGAGAGGGCTTGCAGTCACTGTAGTCAAAGCGACTCAAGATCTTTTCCACATAGTGAGATTGAAGCAATGTAATCCCACCATCATCGTCTCTCAACAACTTGATGTTCAGAATGACATCAGCCACTCCTAAATCCTTCATCTCAAAACAACGAGATAGGAAATCCTTAACCTCCTTAATAACATTCAGATTGGTTTCGAAAATCAGTATGTCATCAACATACAAGCACAGGATAACTCCCTTGCCCCCACCATGGCGATAGTACACACATTTGTCAGCTTCGTTCACAACAAAGCCTGCAGTTGTTAAAGTTCTTTCAAACTTCTCATGCCACTGTTTGGGTGCTTGCTTAAGTCCGTACAAAGACTTCAGCAACTTGCACACTTTCCCTTCCTGACCATCTAGTACAAACCCATCTGGTTGTTCCATATAAATTTCCTCGTCCAACTCTCCATTTAGGAAAGCAGTCTTAACATCCATTTGATGAACGAGAAGACCATGCGAGGCGGCTAGTGAAAGTAGAACTCGAATAGTGGTCAGTCGAGCCACAGGTGAGTAAGTATCAAAGAAGTCTTCACCTTCCTTTTGGGTATAACCCTTAGCCACGAGCCGAGCCTTATACTTTTCAATAGTAACATCAGGCCTAAGCTTCTTCTTGAATACCCATTTGCATCCTATAGGTTTGCACCCATAAGGACGATCAATCATCTCCCAAGTTTCATTTGCCAAGATGGAATCCATCTCGCTACGAACCGCTTCCTTCCAGTAGTCGGCATCTTCAGATGCATAGGTCTCTGAAATAGAACTGGGAGTGTCATCTATGAGGTACACAAGAAAATCATCACCAAAGGACTTTGCAGTCCTCTGTCTCTTGCTCCTAATAGGAACTTCATTGTTCTCCTCCACTGGACTTTCAAAGTGTTCCATCGAAATTGCAGGTTCGGTAATTGTAACTGGTTCCTGATTCGATGAACTAGGCATCTCGTGATTAGATGAGGTAGCCATATCCTTCATGGGAAAGATATCTTCAAAGAAAGTCGCGTCATTCGACTCCATGATCGTACCGACATGCATGTCAGGTACCTCAGATTTTACAACCAAGAATCTATAGGCAATGCTATCAAAAGCATATCCCAGGAAAACACAATCCACAGTCTTTGGTCCAAGCTTCCGCTTCTTTGAAATTGGAGTATTGACTTTCGCCAAACAACCCCATGTTCGCAGCTAAGAGAGTTTTAACCTTTTCTTCTCCCATTCCTCGAATGGAGTTATCTCTTTGTTCTTTGTGGGGATTCGGTTTAGGACATGACATGCTGTCAATATCGCCTCCCCCCACCATGCCTTGGAGAGACCCGATGTGTCTAACATGGCGTTAACCAAATCATTTAGAGTACGGTTCTTTCTTTCGGCCACCCCATTTGACTGAGGTGAGTAGGGAGGCGTCCTCTCATGGATTATACCATGTTCCGCATAAAAAGCATCAAACTCATTGGAAAAATACTCTCCACCACGGTCGGACCTAAGCCTCTTGATTTTCCGATCAAGTTGGTTTTCCACTTCAGCTTTATAGATCTTGAAAAAGTTCAAAGCCTCATCCTTAGATTTTAGAAGATACACACGGCAGTATCTAGTGGAGTCATCAATTAACGTCATGAAATATTTCTTTCCACCTTTTGTCAACACACCATTCATTTCACATAGATTTGAATGTATGAGCTCTAGTGGTGCAAGATTTCTTATTTCCGCAGTCGTGTGAGACTTACGAGGTTTCTTAGCTTACACACACACTTGACACTTAGAACCTTTGACGGTGGTGAAACTAGGGATTAAGTTCAACTTCGCTAGTCGCGACATGCAACCAAAGTTAACATGACAAAGACGTGAATGCCACACATTAGATTCACTATTGTTGCAAATATGATTAACAACTTTATTACAAACGTCTGATAAGGATAAACGAAACAAGCCTCCTAACTCATAGCCTTTACCAACAAAGGTTCCATACTTGGATATTACAAATTTATTCGACTCAAAGACAAGCTTGTAGCCATCTCTACACAGAAGAGATCCGCTAACAATATTTTTATTGACGGAGGGACATAATGCACGTTCTTCAGCCGCACGATCTTCCCCGAAGTAAACTTCAGATCGACCGTGCCAACACCACGAACAGAAGCACTTGAACTGTTGCCCATCAGCACGGTTGAAGTCCCTCCGGTCTGATAAGACGAAAATATGGAAATATCACCGCATACATGCACATTAGCACCCGTGTCAATCAACCAGTCAGGAGAATGACATACTGAAAGAATAGTGAGAAATATACCATACCCAGCATCCTTCATGTCAGTGTCTCCAATGACAACATTAGCGGTCTTGCCGCCTTTCCCAGGATGACGCTTGTCATAGCGATTAGGGCAACTAGGAGCCCAATGATCAGGATCCCCACACACATGACAAGCACCTTTCTTCTTGTCATTCTTCTTCTTGAAGTTCGTGTGTTGCACAGCCTTGTTCTTCCCATCAAACTTGCCCTTGTTCTTGAACTTGTGGGGCTGGAAGTTCTGCTTCTGTACCACATTGGCACTAGATCCTCCCTCAATACCTCGAGCACGTGTGTCCTTTGCTCTCGCCTTTTCTTCCACATCAAGAGTGCCAATGAGATCCGGGACGGAAAACTCCTGCCTCTTATGCTTCAGCAAGGTAGCAAAGTTCCTCCATGAAGGAGGAAGCTTAGTGATGATACCTCCGGCAACAAACTTGTCCGGTAGCATACAACTGAAGTGCTCAAGTTCTCTAGCAAATGACTGTATCTCATGAGCTTGCTCAACCACGGAGCGCTCTTCAGTCATCCTGTAATCATAGAATTGCTCCATGATGTACAGCTCAGTGCCAGCATCCGAGACCCCAAACTTGGCCTCGAGTGCATCCCACATATCTTTTCCATTATCAATTGACGCATAAGCATCAACTATGTTCTCACCAAGAACACTCAAGAGAGCAGCCTTAAACAGAGTATCCATTTTCTGAAAAGCTTGTGCCTGTTGAGCATCAAGCTCTCCTTCAGGTTTGCCGAGAGTGGCGTCATAGCAACTCATGGTTTGAAACCATAAGACTGCTCTCACGCGCCACCTCTTATAGTGGATACCCTTAAACATAGGAGGTCTCATGGAAGCAACAAAACCACTTGGGGTAAATTGCCTATAATAAGGTTTTTGGATTGTTGGAAATATGAGCAATTTACCAAATGATTTTATTAACAAAAATATTAGATAAAGCATGAGTAATATAATAGAGATAAAACAAGTCATGCATTCTGACAGAGAGAAGGTAAATAGCTTCTGCATATATGAACCGTAGCCTAGCATATCTATAGCAGACAGTAGAACTAGTTGCATATATGAAGTAGAACCTATCATGTGTAGGACAAGGACTAGAATAAGGAACTGCGGCAGAACCTTTAACAGGAAAGACAAGAACACGTACGGGACAGCAGCAGCAGAAGCGCTGGACTTGGGGTCGGTGTCCTCGCCTGCCATGTCGTCGAGGAGGTCGTGGACGTCGGGGAAGAAGTCGTCGGCGACCGGATCGTCCGTGATGAAGCAGCCAGTAGTCGCGCTAAGCGCTTCCCAAAAACCTTATCATCCTTCTCCCGTACAGGACTCAAAAGGTGCGGTTTCGGAGGCCTACTGTCCCGACCTGCGGTGCACGCCGCAAGACGGGATGGGGAAGAACGTAGCAGCAGCGCAATGCTCAGGAACTTGTGGCGAGAGGAGGAAGAGATTCTGGTGCGTCTATCTGAGAGGAGCGACCTTAGATATCGGCTCGGCTCATTCCCGCAACCCGCGGCGCGTCGTGACGAGGCGTGGCGTGGCGAGGCGGGCGGCGGAGGAGGAGCGCGCGTGGATATCCCTCTTGTTCTCATGCTCGTACAAGTGGGGAAAGAACCTCCCTTATAAGGAGGTCCAACTCCCACTAAATTAGCAATGTGGGACTAAACTTTAGTAGTATCCCTTGCCTTGCACAAATGGGCTAAGTGGACCTTTAGGATTTATTAGGAATTTCTGAAATAGTTATTGGGCTGCCCAAAATAGACTAAATTCCAGCACTAATTCGACCAGAGACATCAAGGATTGAGCGCTACAACGCATCTTCCCGCCTCCAGTCTCAGATTGCCGCCTTCGATTCGACGCCATTGAGGCACGCCGGTCGATTCCACCTGCTTCCCGGGCATCATGATGTACCGAAGAAGACGTGGGCTTCCTCCACAGCAACCGCCATGAGCTCGGGTTGTCTTACCCGCGAGCTCCGAGCTCTGCCATGGCCGCCATCGTCAAAGTCCTCGCTCTGGCCTTCTCTTAGCCTGAGCGGCGTAGCCATCGTGATCCTAGTGATGGAAGATCCCCCACACAGCCTTTTTCCCTCTCCCTCCCGCTCGCATGGAAGCTCCCCCACTTGCGCCGCCCAGAGCCGCCGTGGGAATGGTCGCCGCCGTTTGTTCCGGCGACCATATGGTCCGGCGACAATATCCCCACACGCGATAGATCGAGGGCTATCGCCTGGTCCTCTCGGTCGGCCTCCTTGCGGCCTCCCTGTGTGCCTCCGGCGCGGGAATTGGTCGTCGCGGGCGACCGTCGGCCCAAGCCACGGCTTTTAATTGAGGCAGCCTAATCCACTGTTAATTAAAAAAATATTTGAGAAAATATTGATAAGCCAATGACATGTGGGCCTAATATCTAGTTTGACTAGTCCTTTTCTATTTTTCATTTTAGTTTTTCTAGCTAGGACCCACGTGGAAGTGTGTGAGCGATAGGGCTTTTACCAAAAAAATTGGAGTGGGTCCCATCCATAAGAGACACATGGAGACAGGGGCAAGATTGTCAAAGAAACGGCCAGATACCGGTCAACCCACTTTGACCGGACGGAAACAGCACGGAAGGACATTTCTATAAATGCACTTAACGGCAGAGGGATAAATTTGAGCACACTTCAAAATTAAGGGCAAATATGAGTAGTGGGTTCCAGTTAGGGACACAGATGTAAAAGACCCTTTTTGTAAACGACACTATCATTTGATGAACTAGATGATACCCCGCACGTTGTTGCGGGAACATTTTACAACATATTTCAATGTGATTCATTGTATGAAACATGAATATTTGAAGTAATAATATAAAAGGCTAAAACTAAAAATGATATAACTTATTATGTTTGATTACTATATAGTTGTTAAATATATTTTAAATATATATACCATAATAGAATGAAAATTCTCATGTATGTTTGCATATTGAGATGAGTTTTTTTTCCGTGCATGTCATGATGAAGTGGCATGCTTGCATGTTGAGATACTATGGTAGTGAGGGTGGACCTTTTCTCATGCATGTTGTGGGATGATGTGGCATGCTTGCATGTTGAGAGAAATAGTTAGTGGGGGCTAGTTATTTAGATATAGAAGATAAAGTTATTATGCTAAAAAAAACGAGGCGCAAAAATGGTAACTACCGCCACGTCTCTCGGCGGGGCAAACGCCATCAGCATTTGTCGTGGGGCTTGACTAAGGAAGAAACCTACGGCCCTTACCAGCCGGTCTGTGTAGAAGAATCAGGCCCAGCCAACAAGAAGAGATCATACTACCCGTTTGATGACACGAACGGAGAGACAGTTGTGCAGAAATTTTGCACGATACAGAAGCATCTGATTCCTACAGAGGGTCCCTGACCATTTACCACTCACATATGAATCTGGTCCCTTGCTATTGGATCTGGCAAAACTAGGATTCAGCAGCACCTAACGTGTGAGTTTGGGCTGCCATGTGTTTACCTACTCTTCTTCTGTAACCAGACCTGCCCGACAGGTGACAAGTAGGGTACAAAGACAACCTCTATATAAGATCCAACTCTGCCGGTCAGCGTCTGCCAGCCGGTTGCTAGAACCGCCACCATCTGGTCATCAGCTTCTAGCAAGCTAGGCACAGCGACGGAAGCGATGGCGCCTTGTGAGGAAGAGGAAGTGCCTCGTCCCGGCCCGGCACTCATCGTGGGCGCCACCGGCTACATCGGTCGCTTCGTGGCGGAGGCCTGCCTCGACAGCGGGCGCAGGACCTTCATCCTCGTCCGCCCCGGCAACGCCTGCCCCGCGCGCGCGGCCTCCGTCGACGCGCTCCAGCGCAAAGGCGCCTTGGTCGTCGAGGTATTATATATCATGCAGACACACAGTGTCGGAGTTAGATGTAGATTATGTCTAGGGCTGTGCTATGTTGAGTGATAAACTTCTATAATTTTCTATGCTTTGTATGAAGAAATTACAAAGAAAGTTGTTTCTAGGTCTGGGGCTATAGTCCTAACTGCTCCAGGCGTGTCTCCGCCATTGTATGTAGTACAGATGTTCACGTAGCTAGGTATGCGCCCTCTGAAATGCCAGGGCCGCGTCGACGGGAAAGACGGCGGGAGGTCCGTGGAGACGGCGCTCCGCGCGCACGGCGTCGAGGTGGTGATCTCGGTGATGGGCGGCGCCAACATCCTCGACCAGCTCGGCCTCATCAAAGCCATCCAAGCCGCCGGCACCGTCAAGGTACGCGCCAGCACTTGCAAGTTTGTGTTACACTGCACTGTGACGTGCACGTACACACCCGTATGCATGCATGATGGACTTGTATGCGCGGTGCGCACAACAGAGGTTTCTGCCGTCGGAGTTCGGGCACGACGTGGACAGGGCGCGCCCGGTGGGGGCCGGGCTGGGGTTCTACGAGGAGAAGCGGCGCGTCCGGCGGGCGGCGGAGGCGGCCGGCGTGCCCTACACCTACATCTGCTGCAACTCCATCGCCGGCTGGCCCTACTTCGACAACATGCACCCGTCCGAGGTGCGCCCGCCGCTCGACCGCTTCCAGATCTACGGCGATGGCACCGTCAGAGGTATACCCATGCCCTACCTCTCTCTTTGTTCCTTCACCGTGACTCAGCGATTCTGTCCGCACTGCACAGCGTTCTTCGTGGCTGGAACTGACATTGGCAAGTTCACGGTCAAGGCCGCGTACGACGCCCGGAGCGTCAACAAGGTCGTCCACTTCCGCCCCGCCTGCAATCTCCTCAGCACCAACGAGATGGCCTGCCTCTGGGAGAGCAAGATCGGCCGCACACTGCCGCGCGTCACGCTTAGCAAGGAGGACTTGCTCGCCATGGCTGCGGGTACCTACTCATGCAGCCTGAGATTCAACGTAATTTTGGCTTGAAAATCTGATTCATCTTATGCATTGCAGAAGACATCATCCCGGAGAGCATAGTCGCTTCGCTCACGCACGACATCTTTATAAACGGCTGCCAGACCAACTTCGGCATCGACGGGTCGAGAGACGTTGAAGTATCAAGCCTTTACCCTGACATTCCATTCAGGACAATTGACGAATGCTTCGACGACTACGCTCATGGCCTCCACCTGGAAGAAGAAGCTGAAGAGAGCAAGAAAAGTAACGCGCCGATGGTGGAAAGATTGGCAGTTTATCCTACGTGTGCTTAGACCAGATCGAGAAGAGTGCAACCCGGCAACGTTTGTCTCGCTTTGTTTTTCTAGTTTGAGGCATGTTTGGATTATCGTTTTCCTTATAAATATACCCGTAAAAAATATACGTCTCCCCGCCCCCCGTGGTAATAAAGCATAACGTACAATGGGTATGGATTATTTAGGCGTTGTTTGGATAAGAGGAATATAGAGAACGCAATCTACGTAAGCCTGCCTAACCGTAAAAAATCTTGTTTGGCTCGTCCAACAACCCCGTGGATAAGGGAAACTCGTTTCCTAAAAACCCATCATTTCAGGTTTGTGGGAAAACTAGTATTACTCGTTTTTCCACGAACGCGATTAGCATATACAGATGCAACTGCCTTTCTCCGCCCCCGCCTATTCCTCAACAACTTCAGATGGCACCAATTCTGCTTTTTGCGTCTCACCTCGCGCCCTTTTCACCGCCTATAAAAGACAGACTTTGTTTCCCGCATGTTATACACCCAGATCGCAAAGGGCTGGCTGTGATCCCCGTGACAGGCACTGGATGGGAGACGTTGACCTTGGATCTGAAGCTGGTCATCTTCAATAAGGCTCCACATCTCCTTCAGGCTTTTCGTGCATCATCTTCCCACCTTCAATCAGTCTTCCCATCTTCAATCAGGTTCCATGGCTTCACCATCCTACACAGCTGTACGAATTTGTATTTGTAAATATTTTCATGGTACTGTTGATTGAATTAATCTATTTGGTAGTGGACCCTATTTTGCATAAAACCTCTGATAATTTCATATGGGCAATTCCTAGGACATAGTAGATCCAACAACCTGGTAATCTGTTAATCTAAATGATAACACGTACTGTTGAAGGAAAAATTAGAGGCAACTCTGATTAGGGAGTATCGTAAATATGAACATGTGGCACATAAGAGAATCAGATTGCACTATGAATGCCTATATAAATACTAAAATGATCTAACACCGAACCACAATTAGATTATCGATGACTATATATATCAAGTGCAGTAGTTAATTTTTCATGACAAGGATGCAGTTTAAAGCACACTGTAAGGATAATTTTCCATAAGTATCAATCATATTTATCCAGAATATATAGTGTGCAGTAAGAGCTAAGCAGTAAGCAGATGAAGATTAGAATACCTTGTGATGTCATCTGATGTTGATAGCAGTACGTGGGGCAAGCGAGACCAGATTTAATAGCAAATTAAAGATCTTGGCAGCAACATAGGAAAATAACTGATAAGGGATGTGAACATCCCGTTAGACAGACATGTTGGGGAACGTAGCAGAAATTCAAAATTTTCTACGCATCACCAAGATCAATCTATGAAGTAATCTAGCAACGAGGGAAGGAGAGTGCATCTACGTACCCTTGTAGATCGCTAAGCGGAAGCGTTCAAGTGAACGGGGTTGATGGAGTCGTACTCGTCGTGATCCAAATCACCGATGATCCTAGTGCCGAACAGACGGCACCTCCGTGTTCAACACACGTACAGCCCGGTGACGTCTCATACGCCTTGATCCAGCAAGGGGAAAATGAGAGGTTGAGGAAGACTCCATCCAGCAGCAGCACGACGGTGTGGTGGTGGTGGAGGAGCGCGGGACTCCAGCAGGGCTTCGCCAAGCACTACGAGAGACGAGGAGGGAGAGGGGTAGGGCTGCGCCAACAGGGAGAGCAAATCACATGTGTTGGGCAGCCCAAACCTCAAGTATATATCGGGGAGGGGAGGGGCTGCGCCCCCACCTAAGGTTCCCTCCCTAGGGGTGATGGCAGCCCCCAGATCCCATCTGGGTGGCGGCCACAAGGGGGAGAGGAGGAGGCGCACCTGGGGTGGGCCTTAGGGCCCATCTGCCCTAGGGTTTGCCCCCTTCCCCTATTGGAGGCGCCTTGGGCCTTGGTGGGAGGCGCCCTAGCCCATCTAGGGGCTGGTCCCTTCCCACTATTGGCCCATGTAGGCATCCGGGGCTGGTGGCCCCACCTAGTGGACCCCCGGACCCCTCCGGTGGTCCCGGTACACTACCGGTGATGCCCGGAACACTTCCGGTGGCCAAAACCATACTTCCTATATATCAATCTTTACCTCCGGACCATTCCGGAACTCCTCGTGACGTCCGGGATCTCATCCGGGACTCCGAACAACATTAGGTAACCGCGTACATACATTCCCTATAACCCTAGCGTCATCGAACCTTAAGTGTGTAGACCCTACGGGTTTGGGAACCATGCAGACATGACCGAGACGTTCTCCGGTCAATAACCAACAGCGGGATCTGGATACCCATGTTGGCTCCCACATGCTCCACGATGATCTCATCGGATGAAACACGATGTCAAGGACTTAATCAATCCCGTATACAATTCCCTTTGTCTAGCGGTACGATACTTGCCCGAGATTCGATCGTCGGTATCCCGATACCTGGTTCAATCTCGTTACCGGCAAGTCTCTTTTACTCATTCCGTAACACATCATCCCGTGATCAACTCCTTGATCACATTGTGCACATTATGATGATGTCCTACCGAGTGGGCCCAGAGATACCTCTCCGTTTACACGAAGTGACAAATCACAGTCTCTATTCGTGCCAACCCAACAGACACTTTCGGAGATACCTGTAGTGTACCTTTATAGCCACCCAGTTACGTTGTGACATTTGGCACACCCAAAGCACTCCTACGGTATCCGGGAGTTGCACAATCTCATAGTCTAAGGAAATGATACTTGACATTAGAAAAGCTTTAGCATACGAACTACATGATCTTGTGCTAGGCTTAGGATTGGGTCTTGTCCATCACATCATTCTCCTAATGATGTGATCCCGTTATCAATGACATCCAATGTCCATGGTCAGGAAACCGTAACCATCTATTGATCAACGAGCTAGTCAACTAGAGGCTTACTAGGGACATGGTGTTGTCTATGTATCCACACATGTATCTGAGTTTCCTATCAATACAATTCTAGCATGGATAATAAATGATTATCATGAACAAGGAAATATAATAATAACCAATTTATTATTGCCTCTAGGGCATATTTCCAACAGTCTCCCACTTGCACTAGAGTCAATAATCCAGTTCACATCGATATGTGATTAACACTCAAGGTCACATCCCCATGTGACTAACACCCAAAGAGTTCTGGGTTTGATCATGTTATGCTTGTGAGAGAGGTTTCAGTCAACGGGTCTGCAACATTCAGATCCGTATGTACTTCGCAAATTTCTATGTCATCTTGTAGATGCAACTACTACGCTACATTTGGAGCCATTTCAAATAATTGTTCTACTTGGAGCTATTCTAAATTGTTGCTCCATTATACGTATCTGGTATCTCTACTCAGAGCTATCCGGATAGGTGTTAAGCTTGCATCGACGTAACTCTTTACGTCGAACTCTTTATCACCTCCATAACCGAGAAACATATCCTTATTCCTAAGGATAATTTAGACCGCTATCTGGTAATCTACTCCTAGATTACCTTTGTACCCTCTTGCCAGATATGTGGCAAGGCACACATCAGGTGCGGTACTCAGCATGGCATACCGTATAGAGCCTATGACAAAAGCATAGGGGACGACCTTCGTCCTTCCTCTTTCTTCTGCCGTGGTCGAGTTTTAAGTCTTAACTTCATACCTTACAACTCAGGCAAGAACTCCTTCTTTGACTGATCCATCTTGAACACCTTCAAGATCATGTCAAGGTATGTGCTCATTTGAAAGTACCATTAAGCGTTTTGATCTATCCTTATAGATCTTGATGCTCAATGTTCAAGTAGCTTAATCCAGGCTTTCCATTGAAAAACACTTTCCAAATAACCCTATATGCTTTCTAGAAATTCTACGTCATTTCTGATCAACAATATGTCAACAACATATATTCATCAGAAATTCTATAGTGCTCCCACTCACTTCTTTGGAAATACAATTTTCTCATAAACTTTGTATACACCCAAAATCTTTGATCATCTCATCAAAGCATACATTCCAACTCCGAGATGCTTACTCCAGTCCTTAGAAGGATTGCTGGAGCTTTGCATACTTATTAGCATCTTTCAGGATTGACAAAACCTTCCGGTTGTATCACATACAACCTTTCCTCAAGAAAATCGTCGAGGAAACAATGTTTTGACATCCTATCTGCAAGATTTCATAAATAATGCAGTAATCGCTAATATAATTCCAACAGACTCTTAGCATCGCTACGAGTGAGAAAGTCTCATCGTAGTCAACTCCTTGAACTTGTCGGAAAACATCTTAACGACAAGTCGAGCTTTCTTAATGGTGATACTTACCATCATTGTCCGTCTTCCTTTTAAAAATCCATATGTACCTAACAGCCTTACAACCATCAAGTAGTTCTTCCAAAGTCTACACTTTGTTTTCATATATGGATCCTCTCTCGGATTATATGGCCTCGAGCCATTTTGGAATCCAGGCCCACCATCGCTTCTCCATAGCTCGTAGGTTCATTGTTGTCTAGCAACATGACTTCCAAGACAGGATTACGTACCAATCTGAAGTAGTACGCATCCTTGTCATCCCACGAGGTTTGGTAGTGACTTGATCTGAAGTTTCATGATCACTATCATAAGCTTCCACTTCAATTGGTGTAGGTGCCGCAGGAACAACTCCATGTGCCCTGCCACACACTAGTTGAAGAGACGGTTCAATAACCTCATCAAGTCTCCACCATCCTCCCACTCAATTCTTTCGAGAGAAACTTTTCCTCGGGAAAGGACCCGATTCTAGAAACAATCCCTTATTGCTTTCGGATCTGAGACAGGAGGTACACCCAACTGTTTTGGATGTCCTATGAAGATGCATTTATCCGCTCTGGGTTCGAGCTTATCAGCCTGAAACTTTTTCACATAAGCGTCGCAGCCCCAAACTTTTAAGAAATGACAGCTTAAGTTTCTCTAAACCATAGTTCATACAGTGTCATCTCATCGGAATTACGTGGTGCCCTATTTAAAGTGAATGTGGTTGTCTCTAATGCCTAACCCATAAACTATCATGGTAATTCGATAAGAGACATCATGGTATGCATCATATCCAATAGGGTGCAGTTATGATGTTCGGACACACCATCATACTATGGTGTTTCAGGCTGTATTAGGTGTGAAACAATTTCCACAATGTCTTAATTCCGTGCCAAACTCGTAATTCAGATATTCATCTCTATGATCATATCATAGATATTTTATCCTCTTGTCACGACGATCTCTCACCTTCACCCTGAAATTACTTGAACCATTCAATAATTCAGACTCGTGATTCATCAAGTAAATATACTCAACATCTACTCAAATCATCTGTAAAGTGAGAACATAACGATATCCACTACACGCCTCAGCACTCATTGGACTGCACACATCAAAATGTATTACTTCCAACAAGTTGCTTTCTAGTTCCATTTTACTGAAAACGAGGCTTTCAGTCATCTTGCCCATGTGGTATGATTTGCATGTCTCAAGTGATTCAAAATCAAGTGAGTCCAAACGGTCCATTTGCATGGAGTTTCTTCATGCATATACACCAATAGACATGGTTCGCATGTCTCAAACTTTTCAAAAATGAGTGAGCCCAAAGATCCATCAACATGGAGCTTCTTCATGCGTTTTATACCGATATGACTTACGTGGCAGTACCACAAGTAGGTGGTACTATCATTACTATCTTATATCTTTTGGCATGAACATGTGTATCACTACGATCGAGATTCAATAAACCATTCATTTTAGGTGCAAGACCATTGAAGGTATTATTCAAATAAACAGAGTAACCATTATTCTCCTTAAATGAATAACCGTATTGCGATAGACATAATCCAATCATGTCTATGCTCAACGCAAACACCAATCTCGATGGTAGAGGGAGCGTGCGATGCTTGATCACATCAAGCTTGGGAAAAACTTCCAACACATATCGCCAGCTCACCTTTAGCTAGTCTCCGTTTACTCCGCAGCCTTTTATTTCGAGTTTACTAACACTTAGCAACCGAACCGGTATCTAATACCATGGTGCTACTAGGAGTACTAGTAAAGTACACATTAACACAATGTATATCCAATATACTTCTATCGACCTTGCCAGCCTTCTCATCTACCAAGTATCTAGGGTAATTCTGCTCCAGTGGCTGTTCCTCTTATTACAGAAGCACTTAGTCTCGGGTTTGGGTTCAACCTTGGGTTTCTTCACTAGAGCAACAGCTGAATTGCCGTTTCATGAAGTATCCCTTCTTACCCTTGCCCTTGCCCTTCTTGAAACTAGTGGTTCAACCATCAACAATTGATGCTCCTTCTTGATTTCTACTTTTGTGGTGTCAAACATCGCGAATATCTCAAGGATCATCATATATGTCCCTGATATATCATAGTTCATCACGAAGCTCTAGCAGCTTGGTGGTAATGACTTCGGAGAAACATCACTTTCTCATCTGGAAGATCAACTCCCACTCGATTCAAATGATTGTTGTACTCAGACAATCTAAGCACAAGCTCAACAATTGAGCTTTTCTCCCTTAGTTTGCAGGCTAAGAAAATCGTCGGAGGTCTTATACCTCTTGACGTGGGCACGAGCCTGAAATCCCAATTTCAGCCCTCGAAACATCTCATATGTTTCGCGACGTTTCAAAACGTCTTCGGTGCCTCAACTCTAAACCGTTTAACTGAACTATCACGTAGTTATCAAAATGTGTATGTCAGATGTTCGCAACATCCACAGACGACGTTCGAGGTTCAGCACACTGAGCGGTGCATTAAAGACATAAGCCTTCTATGAAGCAATGAGGACAATCCTTAGTTTACGGACCCAGTCCGCATAATTGCTACTATCAACTTTCAACTAAATTTTCTCTAGGAACATATCTAAACAGTAGAACTAAAGCGCGAACCACGGCATAATTTGCGAAGACTTTTTGACTATGTTCAGGATAATTAAGTTCATCTTATGAACTCCCACTCAGATAGACATCCCTCTAGTCATCTAAGTGATTACATGATCCGAGTCAACTAGGCCGTGTCCGATCATCACGTGAGACGGACTAGTCAACATCGGTGAACATCTTCATGTTGATCGTATCTTCTATACGACTCATGTTCGACCTTTCGGTCTTCTGTGTTCTGAGGCCATGTCTGTACATGCTAGGCTCGTCAAGTCAACCTAAGTGTTTGCATGTGCAAATCTGTCTTACACCCGTTGTATGTGAACGTTGGAATCTATCACACCCGATCATCACGTGGTGCTTCGAAATAACGAACTATCGCAACGGTGCACAGTTAGGGGGAACACTTTCTTGAAATTATTATGAGGGATCATCTTATTTACTACCGTCGTTCTAAGTAAACAAGATGCAAAAACATGATAAACATCACATGCAATCAAATAATAGTGACATGATATGGCCAATATCATATAGCTCCTTTGATCTCCATCTTGGGGCTCCATGATCATCTTGTCACCGGCATGACACCATGATCTCCATCATCATGATCTCCATCATCGTTTCTCCATGAAGTTGCTCGCCAACTATTACTTCTACTACTATGGCTAACACGTTTAGCAATAAAGTAAAGTAATTTACATGGCGTTTCTCAATGACACGCATGTCATACAAAAAATAAAGACAACTCCTATGGCTCCTGCCGGTTGTCATACTCATCGACATGCAAGTCGTGATTCCTATTATAAGAACATGATCTCATACATCACATATATATCATTCATCACATCCTTTGGCCATATCACATCACAAAACACTTGCTGCAAAAACAAGTTGGACGTCCTCTAATTGTTGTTGCAAGTTTTTACGTGGTTGCTATAGGTTTCTAGCAAGAACGTTTCTTACCTACGCCAAAACCACAACGTGAATTGCCAATTTCTATTTACCCTTTATAAGGACCCTGTTCATCGAATCCGATCCGACTAAAGTGGGAGAGACAGACACCCGCCAGCCACCTTATGCAACTAGTGCATGTCAGTCGGTGGAACCGGTCGCACGTAAGCGTACGTGTAAGGTTGGTCCGGGCCGCTTCATCCCACGATGCCGCCGAATCAAGATAAGACTAGTAACGGCAAGATAATTGACAATATCGACGCCCACAACTACTTTGTGTTCTACTCGTGCATAGTAACTACGCATAGACCTAGCTCATGATGCCACTGCTGGGGAACGTAGCAGAAATTCAAAATTTTCTACGCATCACCAAGATCAATCTATGGAGTAATCTAGCAACGAGGGAAGGAGAGTGCATCTACATACCCTTGTAGATCGCTAAGCGGAAGCGTTCAAGTGAACGGGGTTGATGGAGTCGTACTCGTCGTGATCCAAATCACCGATGATCCTAGTGTCGAACGGACGGCACCTCCGTGTTCAACACACGTACAGCCCGATGACGTCTCCTACGCCTTGATCCAGCAAGGGGAGAAGGAGAGGTTGGGGAAGACTCCATCCAGCAGCAGCACGACGGTGTGGTGGTGGTGGAGGAGCGTGGGACTCCAGCAGGGCTTCGCCAAGCACTACGAGAGACGAGGAGGGAGAGGGGTAGGGCTGCGCCAACAGGGAGAGCAAATCACATGTGTTGGGCAGCCCAAACCTCAAGTATATATCGGGGAGGGGAGGGGCTGCGCCCCCACCTAAGGTTCCCTCCCTAGGGGTGATGGCAGCCCCCAGATCCCATCTGGGTGGCGGCCACAAGGGGGAGAGGAGGAGGCGCAACTGGGGTGGGCCTTAGGGCCCATCTGCCCTAGGGTTTGCCCCCTTCCCCTATTGGAGGCGCCTTGGGCCTTGGTGGGAGGCACCCTAGCCCACTTAGGGGCTGGTCCCTTCCCACTATTGGCCCATGTAGGCATCCGGGGCTGGTGGCCCCACCTAGTGGACCCCCGGCCCCCTCCGATGGTCCCGGTACACTACCGGTGATGCCCGGAACACTTCCGGTGGCCAAAACCATACTTCCTATATATCAATCTTTACCTCCGGACCATTTCGGAACTCCTCGTGACGTCCGGGATCTCATCCGGGACTCCGAACAACATTCGGTAACCGCATACATACTTTCTCTATAACCCTAGCGTCATCGAACCTTAAGTGTGTAGACCCTACGGGTCCCCTGAACCATGCAGACATGACCGAGACATTCTCCGGTCAATAACCAACAGCGGGATCTGGATACCCATGTTGGCTCCCACATGCTCCACGATGATCTCATCGGATGAACCACGATGTCAAGGACTTAATCAATCCCGTATACAATTCCCTTTGTCTAGCGGTACGATACTTGCCCGAGATTCGATCGTCGGTATCCCGATACCTGGTTCAATTTCGTTACCGGCAAGTCTCTTTTACTCGTTCCGTAACACATCATCCTGTGATCAACTCCTTGATCACATTGTGCACATCATGATGATGTCCTACCGAGTGGTCCCAGAGATACCTCTTCGTTTACACGGAGTGACAAATCCAGTCTCGATTCATGCCAACCCAACAGACACTTTCGGAGATACCTATAGTGTACCTTTATAGCCACCCAGTTACGTTGTGACGTTTGGCACACCCAAAGCACTCCTACGGTATCCGGGAGTTGCACAATCTCATGGTCTAAGGAAATGATACTTGACATTAGAAAAGCTTTAGCATACGAACTACATGATCTTGTGCTAGGCTTAGGATTGGGTCTTGTCCATCACATCATTCTCCTAATGATGTGATCCCGTTATCAATGACATCCAATGTCCATGGTCAGGAAACCGTAACCATCTATTGATCAACGAGCTAGTCAACTAGAGGCTTACTAGGGACATGGTGTTGTCTATGTTATCCACACATGTATCTGAGTTTCCTATCAATACAATTCTAGCATGGATAATAAACGATTATCATGAACAAGGAAATATAATAATAATCAATTTATTATTGCCTCTAGGGCATATTTCCAACAGCGCATCCCCAGCGCCACGCCCGGGTGGGACCGGCGGGGGCGGGCCCCCTTGCTTGGGGGGGCAAGCCCCCCACCCCTTGGCCGCCGCCCCCCTAGGAGATTGCATCTCCTAGGGCCGGCGCCCCCCCTAGGCTCCCTATATATAGTGGGGGGGAGGGAGGGCCTCTCACCCTACGCCATTGGTGCCTCCCTCTCCCTCTCCAACACCTCCTCCTTCTCCATAGAGCTTGGCGAAGCCCTGCCGGAGTACTGCAGCTCCATCACCACCACGCCGTCGTGCTGCTGCTGGAGCCATCTTCCTCAACCTCTCCTTCCCCCTTGCTGGATCAAGAAGGAGGAGACGTTACGCTGACCGTACGTGTGTTGAACGCGGAGGTGCCGTCCGTTCGGCGCTAGGATCTCCGGTGATTTGGATCACGTCGAGTACGACTCTCATCCCCGTTCTTTGAACGCTTCCGCTCGCGATCTACAAGATGTAGATGCATCATCACTCGTTGCTAGATGAACTCATAGATGGATCTTGGTGAAACCGTAGGAAAATTTTTTGTTTTCTGCAACGTTCCCCAACAGTGGCATCATGAGCTAGGTCTATGCGTAGTTCTTCTTGCGCGAGTAGAACACAATTTGTTGTGGGCGTAGATGTTGTCAACTTTCTTGCCGCTACTAGTCTTATCTTGCTTCAACGGTATTGTGGGATGAAGCGGCCCGGACCAACCTTACACGTACGCTTACGTGAGACCGGTTCCACCGACTAACATGCACTAGTTGCATAAGGTGGCTGGCGGGTGTCTGTCTCTCCTACTTTAGTTGGAGCGGATTCGATGAAAAGGGTCCTTATGAAGGGTAAATAGAAGTTGACAAATCACGTTGTGGCTTTCACGTAGGTAAGAAAACGTTCTTGCTAGAACCCTATTGCAGCCACGTAAAATTGCAACAACAATTAGAGGACGTCTAACTTGTTTTTGCAGCAAGTGTTTATGATGTGATATGGCCAAAGTTGTGATGAATGATGAATTGAGATATATGTGATGTATGAGAATGTTGATCATGTATTTGTAATAGGAATCACGACTTGCATGTCGATGAGTATGACAACCGGCAGGAGCCATAGGAGTTGTCTTTATTTTTTGTATGACCTGCGTGTCATTGAGAAACGCCATGTAAATTACTTTACTTTATTGCTAAACGCGTTAGCCATAGTAGTAGAAGTAATAGTTGGCGAGCAACTTCATGGAGACACGATGATGGAGATCATGATGATGGAGATCATGGTGTCAAGCCGGTGACAAGATGATCATGGAGCCCCAAGATGGAGATCAAAGGAGCTATGTGATATTGGCCATATCATGTCACATTATTATTTGATTGCATGTGATGTTTATCATGTTTTGCATCTTGTTTACTTAGAACGACGGTAGTAAATAAGATGATCCCTCATAATAATTTCAAGAAGTGTTCCCCCTAACTGTGCACCGTTGCGACAGTTCGCTGTTTCAAAACACCACGTGATGATCGGGTGTGATAGACGTTCACATACAACGGGTGTAAGACAGATTTACACATGCAAACACTTAGGTTGACTTGACGAGCCTAGCATGTACAGACATGGCCTCGGAACACAGAAGACCGAAAGGTCGAGCATGAGTCGTATAGAAGATACGATCAACATGAAGATGTTCACCGACGTTGACTAGTCCGTCTCACGTGATGATCGGACACGGTCTAGTTAAACTCGGATCATGTAATACTTAGATGACTAGAGGGATGTCTAATCTAAGTGGGAGTTCATTAATAATTTGATTAGATGAACTTAATTATCATGAACTTAGTCTAAAATCTTTACAATATGTCTTGTAGATCAAATGGCCAACGTAGTCCTCAACTTCAACGCGTTCCTAGAGAAAACCAAGCTGAAAGACGATGGCAGCAACTATACGGACTGGGTCCGGAACCTGAGGATCATCCTCATAGCTGCCAAGAAAGATTATGTCCTACAAGCACCGCTGGGTGACGCACCTGTACTCCCTGCAGAACAAGACGTTATGAACGCTTGGCAGGCACGTACCGATGACTACTCCCTCGTTCAGTGCGGCATGCTTTACAGCCTAGAGCCGGGGCTCCAAAAGCGTTTTGAGAGACATGGAGCATATGAGATGTTCGAAGAGCTGAAAATGGTTTTCCAAGCTCATGCCCGGGTCGAGAGATATGAAGTCTCCGACAAATTCTTCAGCTGTAAGATGGAGGAAAATAGTTCTGTCAGTGAGCACATACTCACTATGTCTGGGTTACATAACCGCTTGACTCAACTGGGAGTTAATCTCCCGGATGATGCGGTCATTGACAGAATCCTCCAGTCGCTTCCACCGAGCTACAAGAGCTTTGTGATGAACTTCAATATGCAGGGGATGGAAAAGACCATTCCTGAAGTATTTGCTATGCTGAAATCAGCAGAGGTAGAAGTCAAGAAGGAACATCAAGTGTTGATGGTCAATAAAACCACTAAGTTCAAGAAGGGCAAGGGTAAAAAGAACTTCAAGAAGGACGGCAAGGAAGTTGCCGTGCCCGGCAAGCAAGCTGCCGGGAAGAAGCCAAAGAATGGACCCAAGCCCAAGACTGAGTGCTTTTATTGCAAGGAAAGTGGTCACTGGAAGCGGAACTGCCCCAAATACTTAGCAGACAAGAAGGCCGGCAAAACAAAAGGTATATGTGATATACATGTAATTGATGTGTACCTTACCAGCACTCGTAGTAGCTCCTGGGTATTTGATACCGGTGCAGTTGCTCACATTTGTAACTCAAAGCAGGAGCTGCGGAATAAGCGGAGACTGGCAAAGGACGAGGTGACGATGCGCGTCAGGAATGGTTCTAAGGTCGATGTGATAGCCGTCGGCACGCTGCCTCTACATTTACCTACGGGATTAGTTTTAAACCTCAATAATTGTTATTTAGTACCAGCTTTGAGCATGAACATTGTATCGGGATCTCGTTTAATTCGAGATGGCTACTCATTTAAATCCGAGAATAATGGTTGTTCCATTTATATGAGAGATATGTTTTATGGTCATGCTCCTATGGTAAATGGTTTATTCTTAATGAATCTCGAGCGTATTGCTACACATATTCATAGTGTGAGTACCAAAAGATGTAAGGTTGATAATGATAGTCCCACATACTTGTGGCACTGCCGCCTTGGTCACATAGGTGTCAAACGCATGAAGAAGCTCCATGCAGATGGACTTTTGGAGTCTCTTGATTATGAATCATTTGACACGTGCGAACCATGCCTCATGGGTAAAATGACCAAGACTCCGTTCTCAGGAAGAATGGAGCGAGCAACCAACTTATTGGAAATCATACATACTGATGTGTGCGGTCCAATGAGTGTTGAGGCTCGCGGTGGCTATCGTTATGTTCTCACCCTCACTGATGACTTGAGTAGATATGGGTATGTCTACTTAATGAAACACAAGTCTGAAACCTTTGAAAAGTTCAAGGAATTTCAGAGTGAGGTTGAGAATCAACGTGACAGAAAAATCAAGTTTCTACGATCAGATCGGGGAGGAGAATATTTGAGTCACGAATTTGGCACACACTTAAGAAAATGTGGAATAGTTTCACAACTCACGCCGCCTGGAACACCTCAGCGTAATGGTGTGTCCGAACGTCGTAATCGCACTCTATTAGATATGGTGCGATCTATGATGTCTCTTACCGATTTACCGTTATCTTTTTGGGGCTATGCTTTAGAGACTGCCACATTCACTTTAAATAGGGCTCCGTCGAAATCCGTTGAGACGACACCATATGAATTATGGTTTGGGAAGAAACCTAAGCTGTCGTTTCTAAAAGTTTGGGGATGCGATGCTTATGTCAAGAAACTTCAACCTGAGAAGCTCGAACCCAAGTCGGAAAAATGCGTCTTCATAGGATACCCTAAAGAAACTATTGGGTATACCTTCTACCTAAGATCCGAAGGCAAGATCTTTGTTGCCAAGAACGAACTCTTTCTGGAGAAAGAGCTTCTCCCGAAAGAAGTAAGTGGGAGGAAAATAGAGCTTGATGAAGTATTACCTCTTGAACCGGAAAATGGCGCAACTCAAGAAAATGTTCCTGAGGTGCCTGCACCGACTAGAGAGGAAGTTAATGATAATGATCAAGATACTTCTGATCAAGCTCCTACTGAAATTCGAAGGTCCACAAGGACACGTTCCGCACCAGAGTGGTACGGCAACCCTGTCTTGGAAATCATGTTGTTAGACAACGGTGAACCCTCGAACTATGAAGAAGCGATGGCAGGCCCGGATTCCGAAAAATGGCTGGAAGCCATGAAATCCGAGATAGGATCCATGTATGAAAACGAAGTATGGACTTTGACTGACTTGCCCGTTGAGTGGCGAGCCATAGAAAATAAATGGATCTTTAAAAAGAAGACAGACACGGATGGTAATGTGACCATCTATAAAGCTCGGCTTGTCGCTAAGGGTTATCGACAAGTTCAAGGGGTTGACTACGATGAGACTTTCTCACCGGTAGCGAAGCTGAAGTCCGTCCGAATCATGTTAGCGATTGCCGCATTCTATGATTATGAAATATGGCAAATGGACGTCAAAACGGCATTCCTTAATGGTTTCCTTAAGGAAGAATTGTATATGATGCAGCCGGAAGGTTTTGTCGATCCTAAGAATGCTGACAAGGTGTGCAAGCTCCAACGCTCGATTTATGGGCTGGTGCAAGCATCTCGGAGTTGGAACATTCGCTTTGATGAGATGATCAAAGCGTTTGGGTTTACGCAGACTTATGGAGAAGCCTGCGTTTACAAGAAAGTGAGTGGGAGCTCTGTAGCATTTCTCATATTATATGTAGATGACATACTTTTGATGGGAAATGATATAGAACTCTTGGACAGCATTAAGGCCTACTTGAATAAAAGTTTTTCAATGAAGGACCTTGGAGAAGCTGCTTATATATTAGGCATCAAGATCTATAGAGATAGATCGAGACGCCTCATAGGTCTTTCACAAAGCACATACCTTGATAAGATATTGAAGAAGTTCAATATGGATCATTCTAAGAAGGGGTTCTTACCTGTGTTACAAGGTGTGAAATTGAGCTCAGCTCAATGTCCGACCACGGCAGAAGATATAGAAGAGATGAGCGTCATCCCCTATGCATCAGCCATAGGTTCTATTATGTATGCCATGCTGTGTACCAGACCTGATGTAAACCTTGCCGTAAGTTTGGTAGGAAGATATCAAAGTAATCCCGGCAAGGAACACTGGACAGCGGTCAAGAATATCCTGAAGTACCTGAAAAGGACTAAGGAAATGTTTCTCGTTTATGGACGTGACGAAGAGCTCGTCGTAAAGGGTTACGTCGACGCTAGCTTCGACACAGATCTGGATGACTCTAAGTCACAAACCGGATACGTGTATATTTTGAATGGTGGGGCAGTAAGCTGGTGCAGTTGCAAGCAAAGCGTCGTGGCGGGATCTACATGTGAAGCGGAGTACATGGCAGCCTCGGAGGCAGCACATGAAGCAATATGGGTGAAGGAGTTCATCACCGACCTAGGAGTCATACCCAATGCATCGGGGCCGATCAAGCTCTTCTGTGACAACACTGGAGCTATTGCTCTTGCCAAGGAGCCCAGGTTCCACAAGAAGACAAGGCACATCAAGCGTCGCTTCAACTCCATTCGTGAAAATGTTCAAGATGGAGACATAGAGATTTGTAAAGTACATACGGACCTGAATGTAGCGGATCCGTTGACTAAACCTCTCCCTAGAGCAAAACATGATCAACACCAGAATTCCATGGGTGTTCGATTCATCACAATGTAACTAGATTATTGACTCTAGTGCAAGTGGGAGACTGTTGGAAATATGCCCTAGAGGCAATAATAAAAGCATTATTATTATATTTCCTTGTTCATGATAATTGTCTTCATTCATGCTATAATTGTATTATCCGGAAATCGTAATACATGTGTGAATAATAGACACCAACATGTCCCTAGTAAGCCTCTAGTTGACTAGCTTGTTGATCAACAGATAGTCATGGTTTCCTGGCTATGGACATTGGATGTCATTGATAACGAGATCACATCATTAGGAGAATGATGTGATGGACAAGACCCAATCCTAAACATAGCATGAGATCGTATAGTTCGTTTCCTAGAGTTTTCCAATGTCAAGTATCTTTTCCTTAGACCATGAGATCGTGTAACTCCTGGATACCGTAGGAGTGCTTTGGGTATACCAAACGTCATAACGTAACTGGGTGACTATAAAGGTATACTACGGGTATCTCCGAAAGTGTCTGTTGGGTTGACATGGATCAAGACTGGGATTTGTCACTCCGCATCACGGAGAGGTATCACTGGGCCCACTCGGTAATGCATCATCATAATGAGCTCAGAGTGACCAAGTGTTTGGTCACGGGATCATGCATTACGGTACGAGTAAAGTGACTTGCCGGTAACGAGATTGAACGAGGTATTGGGATACCGACGATCGAATCTCGGGCAAGTAACATATCGATTGACAAAGGGAATTGCATACGGGGTTGATTGAATCCTCGACATCGTGGTTCATCCGATGAGATCATCGTGGAGCATGTGGGAGCCAACATGGGTATCCAGATCCCGCTGTTGGTTATTGACCGGAGAGTCGTCTCGGTCATGTCTGCTTGTCTCCCGAACCCGTAGGGTCTACACACTTAAGGTTCGGTGACGCTAGGGTTGTGAAGATATGTATATGCAGTAACCCGAATGTTGTTCGGAACCCGGATGAGATCCCGGACGTCACGAGGAGTTCCGGAATGGTCCGGAGGTAAAGAATTATATATAGGAAGTGCTGTTTCGGCCATCGGGACAAGTTTCGGGGTTATCGGTATTGTACCGGGACCACCGGAGGGGTCCCGGGGGCCCACCGGGTGGGGCCACCTGTCCCGGGGGGCCACATGGGCTGTAGGGGGTGCGCCTTGGCCTAGATGGGCCAAGGGCACCAGCCCCAAAAGCCCATGCGCCTAGGGTTCCACTTAAAGGAAGAGTCCAAGTGGTGGAAGGCACCTCTAGGTGCCTTGGGGGGAGGGAAACCTCCCCTTGGCTGCCGCACCTAGGAGATTGGATCTCCTAGGCTGGCGCACCACCCCCCCTTGGCCCTCCTATATATAGTGGGGGAGAGGAGGGACTTGATACACCAGCCCCTGGCGCCTCCCTCTCTCCCCGTTACGTCTCTCTCTCGTAGTATAGGCGAAGCCCTGCTACTGTGACGCCCTGCATCCACCACCACGCCGTCGTGCTGCTGGATCTTCATCAACCTCTCCTTCCCCCTTGCTGGATCAAGAAGGAGGAGACGTCTCCCGTCCCGTACGTGTGTTGAACGCGGAGGTGCCGTCTGTTCGGCGCTTGGTCATCGGTGATTTGGATCACGTCGTGTTCGACTACATCATCACCGTTCTTTGAACGCTTCCACACGCGATCTACAAAGGTATGTAGATGCATCCGATGACTCATTGCTAGATGAACTCCTAGATGGATCTTGGTGAAACGAGTAGGAAAATTTTGTTTTCTGCAACGTTCCCCAACAAAAACAGAGTTACGTAGGCATGTTTGCGAGCTCGATGCACTCAACACAAGGCATTTCATGACAAGCTAAGCATACACCCAGCAAGAAGACATGTCAAGAAGCCAACCATGGCAAGAACCATCTCATAGCATGCATGGATCAACTACAACAACCTTGGCAAAATTGATTAACACTAAACAATCTGCCAGGAACATTTTATAGCAAAAGTAGAGCAAGATTGAGTCATGCTAGGGTACTCCATAATTGCAAACAAAGACATGGATGAATAAAGCACAACCATATGCTCAAATCATCCTTACTGAACATGCTCAAAAGAAGTATGGATCACTCCGTAGCAACATGAATACATGGCATAAAAATAACATCAGGGAAATGACTTAGTAGAATTCTAAGTCTCTGAAATCAGCAACATCACGAGAGCTACTTTGCATGCATGTGCTAGTCACCATATTGATCACAAAAATACATGGCATACACCCCTGTAAATATGGCATGGCATAGCCTAAAACACATGTAGATCTCATGCTCATAGGAGGCACATAATAATCATGGCAAAAATGACAAATACACATAAACTGATAAGAATCAGGAACTAACATTTTATAGAACTCTTGCAACAGCATTTTAGGCATCAAGATGGACTCAAACAAGCATGGTGCAATGGAACAAAATGAAGAGCACATCCTAACAAACAATTTGATATCTCACACGCGGAAAACGGAGCTACGGGTGATGAGATATGGTGCGATGGACATGGCTAAAAAATATGCAGAAAAAGACTTAGACGAAAAAGTCAACCTCCGAAGCAGATCTGGATCTAGGGTTCTCGGGCACAGACTTCGAGGTTCGTCGGCAAGGTCACCGGAGAAGCCACCGGAGAGGAGGAAGACGACGGGGCGGCGAGGTCCCGCCGGAGGACAGCGCGGAGCAGACCGGGCGGCGCGGCGCGCGCACCGGCGAGGTTCGGCGGCGGCTACCGGAGTCGCGGGGCGGCGACGCGTGGGCACCGGCGGGCAGCGGCGCGCGGAGGCGGGCGACGGGCGGTGACCGGAGAGGTGCGACGCGGCCGGAGTTGGTGGCGGGGACGGCACGCTGGCCGTTGCGGGCGCGGGGAGGCGCGGGGGCGCTGGCGGCGGCGATGGGCCGGGCGGGCCCGATCTGGGCTCGCCGGGCCGGCGGCGGAGGCGGGCGGTGCGTGACACGTGGCGGCGCGGGGTTGGGCGGGCGGCGGTGGCGGACGCGTCCGGCTCCGCCCGGACGTGTCTGGCGGCGCGAGGGGAGCGGGGCTAGGGTTTGGACCCGGGATTTTCGGAGGGGGCATATATTTATAGATTCTGGGAGTTAGGAGAGTCCAAATGGAGTGCGGTTTTCGGCCACGCGATCGTGATCGAACGGCCGAGAGGATGGGGGGTTTGGATGGGTTTTGGGCCACTTTGGAGGGGTGTTGGGCTGCAACACACACGTGGCCTTTACGGTTCCTCGGTTAATCGTTGGAGTAACAAACGAACTCCAAATGGCACGAAACTTGACAGGCGGCTGCCGGTGGTGTACCAAGGCCGCTTGGCAAATCTCGGTCCACTCCGAGAATGTTTAACACCCGCACACGAAAAGATGCAAAAGGGGACGCCGGAGGACGTAGGAGTGCCGGAATGCAAAACGGACAACGGGGGAAATGCTCGGATGCATGAGACAAACACGTATGCAAATACGATGCACATGATGACATGATATGAAATGCATGACATGGATAAAAAGCCAAACGAAGGCAAAACCCAACCACGAGGGAATATCATAACTTAGAGCCGAAAATGGCAAGAGTTGGAATACAAATATGGCAAGTTACATACGGGGCGTTACAGGTTGCTTGCTCAAAATGCTTAGTCATATGCTCCAAAAACCCTCAACCACTTTCTTATATCCACATATGTCCCAAACCAAAAGTCAAACTTGGCCCCACCGAAACATTCCATCCGGCCACACCGAGTTTGCTTGACATAGCCACTGCCACAAACCTTAGACACTTCGGTCTCACCGATAGGGATCTCGGTCTCACCGAGATGGGATTGCAAACTCTCTGTTTCCCTTCGTAACATTTCGGTCGAATCAAGATGAGCGATCGGTACCACCGAGTTCGCAATGCAAACTCTCCGTTTCCCCTTCGTAACGTTCCGGTCTCACCAAGATGAGCGAATCGGTCCCACCGAGTTTGCCTGACCAACTCTCTGGTCAGCTTATTACCAAAATCAGTCCCACCGGGTTTGTGTAATCGGTCTTACCGAGATTACGTTATGCCCTAACCCTAATGAAATCGGTCCCACCGAGTTGACATGTCGGTCCCACCGAAAATCCTAATGTTCACATTTTGAACTAAATCGGTATGACCGAGTTTCATTATTCGGTCCCACCGAGTTTGGTGATTTGTGTGTAACGGTTAGATTTTGTGTGGAGGCTATATATACCCCTCCACCCACTCTTCATTCGTAGAGAGAGCCATCAGAACATGCCTACACTTCCAACATTCATTTTCTGAGAGAGAACCACCTACTCATGTGTTGAGACCAAGATATTCCATTCCAACTATATGAATCTTGATCTCTACCCTTCTCCAAGTTGCTTTCCACTCAAATCATCTTTCCACCAAATCCAAATCAGTGAGAGAGAGTTGAGTGTTGGGGAGACTATCATTTGAATCCCAAGAGCAAGGAGTTCATCATCAACACGCCGACTATTACCTTTTGGAGAGTGGTGTCTCCTAGATTGGTTAGGTGTCACTTGGGAGCCTCCGTCAAGATTGTGGAGTTGAACCAAGGAGTTTGTACAGGCAAGGAGATCACCTACTTCGTGAAGATCTACCCTAGTGAGGCAAGTCCTTCGTGGACGATGGCCATGGTGGGATAGACAAGGTTGCTTCTTCGTGGACCCTTCGTGGGTGGAGCCATCCGTGGACTCGAGCAACCGTTACCCTTCATGGGTTGAAGTCTCCACCAACTTGGATGTACGATAGCACCACCTATCGGAACCACACCAAAAATCTCCGTGTCTACATTATGTTTGCTCCCTCCAAACTCCTCCCTTTACCTTCATGTGCAATGTTTTACATTCCGCTGCTATACTCTTAGACTTGCATGTGTAGGTTGATTGCTTGACTAGTGCTAAGTTGCTAAAATCTGCCAAGTCTTAAAATTGGGAAAGGCTAGATTTTTATTTGGTCAAGTAGTCTAATCACCCCCCTCTAGACATACTTTCGATTTCGATCCTACAACTGTGCCATGTCAGACAATGCTTTCTTCACCTCCTCGATTGCAGGAACTTTTTCAAGAAGTTCATTCATATGTTCCAAGACCCAAGGAGTGACAACATCTAATTTTTTTTGCATCTCATTAAAACCTTGTGAGTGATACAACAACTTGTAGAAATTGAGAATATTTTCCCTTGCATCATCTAGATCAACACAAATAGAATATCACTTCTATGGAGAGTAGTGATTCGGTTCATTCTTTTTCTTTGCACTACTTGGGCTTGAAAATAACCAGTATTACGACCCCTTGCACAATCATTGCACACTCGAATACTTCCTATTGACATAAACATTCTTTCAACTAAATTGTCATGACCATTTCCTTTGCTGACGGACCACATCCAACCGAGGCAACTCCCAAGTGTTCAAGCCTTTGCTGCCACTTGTGATTTTTTTTGATAAATAAGTGAACTCTCTTGCTCCCCAAGTGCCGACATTTTTTTGGATGGACGATAAGACTTCAGTGACACCACTTAAACCCCTTTGACTGTATGAGAACGTGTTATGCAACAAAATTGTATGCTACTTGATTACACAAGAACACTATGAAGAGGCCGTAACCACTACTAAAGTGTAATAGCCCGAGACCGATGCTCTAGATGCTTTCCATGTTTTTCATGATTGCCGTGTTAATTATTTGTCTGTTGCATTCATCATCGCATCATTCACATTGCATTGGCACTCCTTTGTCGTCATTTTCCAAAACTTGCATCCTTTCGTAGTTGCCGTTTCTTCTTATTGCCTTTTATTGACATTCCCGAGACCAACCACACTTGCACGAGCCCGTGATTTCATCTAATAATTATTTTCTAAGTGGAAATGAAAATGTTCTTGGAATGGGTTGAAATCTGACATGTGGTCTTGTTATTTTGTACGTAGACCGCCCGTCAAATTTTGTTGCATTAGGAGGTCGTTTGATGCCCCGACTGCTAAACTTGTGTAGCATCGTTGTCGGTTTAATCGTCAGACGTTTTCAGTATTAAAATCTTGTGTCGGGCCGCTCGTCTTCCCTCTCATCTCAGCCATGACCTCTCTACACAACCCACTTACTCCAACCAACACCCCCTCTGCCCGTAGCCATCCGATTGTGATCGGAGGGTCCAAATCAGCCTCAAATCCCCCAAACCTAGACCCCTACCTATTTAATCCCCGTCTCTTCCAACTTTGGAACCCTAGCCTACCCTAACCTTTCTCCTACCCACAACCGCTGCCACCCCCCTCAATTTTCGAGCCGGCCAACCCCCACCTCGCCACTTGGCATGCAGCCAACGACCGCACCGCCACTTGAGCCGTCGAATTCCACCAACCTCGCCCCGCCACATCGCCACTTGACTAAGAAGCTTTTATTTAGCCGTTTACCGTTCCACACATGCATATGAGTTTTCCACTGAATCGCACATTCCAGGATCATAGTAGTTATGGCATAGAATATAAACTCTATAATTATGAATATGGAAATACAATAATACAATATTATTTTCTCTAGGGCATATTTCTAACACTTGATGGTAAATTTACCATTAAAGAAGGGTGGCCCGTCTTTGCGGTCATTCAACAGCTGAAAATCGTGTGCTCCTTCACCTTGAAACCCCCATGTAAGGATAATTCTAAGTCATCTTGTTTGACCTTTCTCGCACGGGCGTCATGGCTAGGCGCAACCGGCACAAAAAAAGAGCTCCCATGGATCCAAGAGTGCTTGTTTCTGTTGTCATCATAGGTTGCTTGCCTTCTTGGTTGCGATAGGCTTGTGCGCCACGGTCCCAACGGGTCATTCATGTATTTCTAGCTGAGACATTTAGCCAGCTTTTGAAACTTAACGTTGTCGTGTCGTACGTGGAAACCCAACAAATGGTTGTTCCGCTGAACAATGATTGGCCGACTCGAACAATCGTTGGATGCTTAGCATACACATCGTATTCTAACCATCACGTGCTCCGCCTACGACCTATGCGAACATGAGCGTGATGTAAGTTTGCCCCGCCATTTTTGAGTGCGGCGTGCTCGGATGCTCCGGCTGACAGCCCTGCCCGTCGTGGGGTGGTAAGAGTATTGCTAGCAGTTGTTCCAGTGAAGGAAGTCGATGGGGCCTTCACGGTAAAGCCAAGGCATGCAGTCCACCCGTTGTTGTAACCTGTCGGGGCTAGCTGGTTGGTATGGGCTGACTTTCAATACTCGTACTCATGCCATCACAGACCCTGGCTGGACGACATCATGTAAGAATATGCAAAGCAATATGACATGGACGAATAGCATTGGTTATGGTATGGGTATGTTTTTCTAGTATGGTTATACATATGCTTCTTGGTACCGTCATGTTTGTGTTCATTTATAATTATCGAAAGAACCTGGTACCCTTTGCAGATCATTGATAGAACGTGTTGCTTAGTTGTTTTGACCGCGATTAGTTTTCTCAGGAGTAACACAACATATCACACATGTGAACGGCCTAATATTTCCCGCTTGTTCTATCTATGTAGAGGCATGCAGGCTTTTTCTTTGGTGGATGGGCAGCTGCACATTGTAACCATAGCGAAGTGAAGAGGCCATGGCCGGAGAATAGTGGCCTAGAAAAATCGTCGGCGGTTCGAAAGTTAAGTGAACTGTTTGAACCATAAAATGGAAGTTAAGTTAATTATTTGAAGAGACCAACTGCACCCAACGGCGAGTGTCTGAGCCATACCTGCTAAAAAAAGCGCGTTTCTGAGAGTTTGAACAGAGTCCAGTGCCATACTGTCATGGCACGTGCAAAAGGTTGGGTGGACGCGGGCAACACTAGCACGAAATGACTGAGTAGCAGGACGACCGGGCAACCAACCTTCAAAGCCACCTCCTAGAGTCTATTTTCTGGCTTATATTTTAATTTCCATTTGTTCATTTGTTTGTATAGTTCCCATATGTATTCTTATTATACTAATGGCCTTTGAGGGTGATTTATAGAACCAACATTTGTTACATGTGCTGCCCATAGTGTTGCTTAACTTTCTGGTTGTAGTTTCATATTGTTCACTTAACTTCTCTATTTGGCTAAGTGCAATTTCGAAGTTTGATCAAATTTTGAGCCGAAAGAATTATTGGCAGACAGTTGAAGAAAAGAATATTTCAAATACCTCACTTAACTTCTGGGTTGTAGTTGGTCTTTGGGCCAGTCGGCCTGTTACAAATGGAGCTACAAGAGAGAAAATCAACTCACATGGGGCTGCAGGCTGAATGGGTGCATTCCAATATAATTATCTTAGGAGTGCCACATGAGATGAATGTTGTGGCGAAGAAGATAGAAAATGAAAAAAGATTGTTCTTTTTTAATTAAGAGATGATCTAGCAACAAATCTCTCATTACATATTTAGGAATACTTCTAGAAAGATAAGAGTGATAAACAACCCAATAATGCTAGACCTACGTAATCAACCTACGTAAACCTATGTTCTATCCTCTCTAAACCCCTGAGTTTTACGGTGTGGGTTTGGGTCTAATTTTCCTTCCAATCAGATTAGCCCAAGTCAGCCAGCACGTAAAGCTACGTAAACCAATTTATGTAGGTGTAGCAAAAAGCACTAAGGCGTTGTTTGGATAGTGAAGATTAGCGATAGGATTATAGAAAATGAGTTTTTAGCCGATTTCTAGGAAAACCCATTTTACGTTAATTTTTACAAATAACCAGTTTATAAATAACTACGTTTGGTATGGAAATTTGGAAAACTGGTCGGCCCAGTTCCTTGTTTGGATGCCCACGACTACTAGCTACTTCTATTCCTACTAGATGACCCGGTTGCGCCAATGGCGCAAGAAGCGAATTAGAAAGAATGTTAGTAGTGAGTAAGTAAAAGATGTAACTGAAAATATAATGCAGTGTAGATTGTATTACATCATGTATTAACTACAAATCATGAAATCAATACCAGAGAACCAACTAATGTCACCACCTCTGTACTAACAACCAACATTTAGTATCACAGGAGTGTTTACTTGCAGATCAGGAGTATCACAATTACAACTAAAGAGGCATTGTCCTCACTGCTGTCCTGAGCCCTTCACAAGGAGAGCTCCAAGCCTCACAACTTCTTCCTTCAGCTCTACACATGACCCTTAGTTACGAAGCTCGTCCCTCAGCTATGATTATTTCAAGATGAAATCAACATGCTATTTCTCTCACATGGAACATGTTCAGAATTTAGCCAGTCTTGCTAATCTTTCAGCTACAAAGGCAGAAAGAAAAATGGCATGATGAATAACTAAAAAAAACTGGACCAATAATACTTGTAGCATTAAAAAACCGAGAAAGTGAATTGAGGACAACAGAACAATTATTTGTAACAAGGGCAAGCTTGGCTGATGCAATTATTTTGGACCCCTTAACAAAAAGTGGACACCATCCGCACGTCGGACATGCACGTGTACGGCCATCTGGATCCCATGGACACCATCTAGACAAAAGGAGTGCATGTGTAGGACCATCTGGAAGTGGTCGCAAGAGTGACCAGCAGAGGCGCCCTTGCGGCGCCCGGTGACGGAATGCAGTGGTGCTACGTGGTGCGCTGTTGTCGGTGACACCATGCCTTCTTCCTGCCGGACGGCTGTTGGTCTGCACCGCACAGGGAAGAGTGGGGGGCTTGCGATGGAGAATGACGAGGAAGGGTGCGCCCCCCCAACCGCCAATGTCGCAGACTTGGAGGTTGCTGCCCGTGGGGAAAACATCATGCCCGCTGCCCGTGGGGGAAACCGCATGCCCAAGATCCCCGGCGCAGCGGATGAGATCGAGGTCCTTTGCGCAGCGAAGGGCAACTTGGAGGAGCGGCAGCTGCAGACCACGCATCTCCCGCACACGCCGACGCGCTAGGAGGCCGACGTGGCGGGTAGCGATCCAAGACGGAAGCGGTGACGGCGACGGCGGGGACTGGACTTGGTGGAGCGGGACTCCCGCCGGCATGGTCGATGCGGGGCCGGAGCTAACTTGGAGGTTGCTGCCCGTGGGGAAAACATCATGCCCGCTGCCCGTGGGGGAAACCGCATGCCCAAGATCCCCGGCGCAGCGGATGAGATCGAGGTCCTTTGC